>NC_090731.1:148044536-148046801 GCF_036898095.1 Palaemon carinicauda
TATATAAACTATAAAAACTTAACAAAACAAGAGGAAGAGAAATAGGATAGAATAGTGTGCCCGAGTGTACCCTCAAGCAAGAGAGCTCTAACCCAAGACAATGGAAGACCAAGGTACAGAGGCTATGGCTTTTAAGTTATTAATGTGAAGAAGAAGAAGAAGAAGAAGAAGAAGAAGAAAAATACTGGCTTTGAAACTATAATTGCTAAGAAAAGAGATTTGTTAATTTATTAATTTATTTGTTATTTTATTAAGGTGTCAGTTTCGCAGTGGCTATGTTCAATGGTGTAACCTAATATCAATGTTCGCTGAAATTACATGATACAATTATAGTAATAAGAACTAGAACCACGCATCAATGAAAATACTGTCTTTTTTAACTTCAATAAAGAAAAATATAAAAGATATATATATATATATATATATATATATATAAATATATATATATATATATATATATATATATATATTCAGGAAATCCAGCTTCTTAAATATACTAGGAAGGTAAATATTTTAATGATGGGACTCATCGTTTGAAACTATTAGGTGAATAATAGAGATTTTAGGAATAAGATTCGAGATGATATGCTTTCGGAACCTGAAAATTGAGAATAAAAAGAAAAAAAACCGAGTTTTAAATCTAAAAATATGAATTTAAGGTTATATATAACCCTCTTGTGTTTAAAAATACCAAGCATTGAACGAAAATCCAGACGTTTCTCCTAATGTCATATTATATTTTAGTTTACTGAAGAGATCATTAATCACTTGCAAAAGGATGTAGGCAATTCATACCGCCTCGTATATACTTTGCAAAACCGTGAAAAGAAACTTATATCCCAAGTGGAAATATTAACAGCTATAAAACTCGTCATCTTCCTCGCCAGGGGATTCATGCTAACCCTGATGAAAAGATAAGACCTGATATATGGCTCGGTTCTGCATTCATAAATACGACTGCGAGATATGTAGGCGACCCACTTTCTCAAGAAATGGGAAAAACCTCACAAAGGTTTCTTTTTAATTAAATGTAAGTATGCATTCATATATATATATATATATATATATATATACACATAAATATATATATGTGTGTATATGTTTATACAAATATATATATATATATATATATACATACATATATATATATATATATATATACACACACACACATATATATAACGGATTTTGAGCGAAGCGAAAAATCTATTTTTGGGTGAGATAGCCATGTCGTCCTGATGGAAGTTCCTATAGGGTAGCTTCCTAGGGTATATTACAACTACGGCGATATTCCCAGAGAATTTACCTTAAGGTACCAGAATTCTAACTCCTGGAGCGAGTATCCCTCGTGAAAGGGATATCGCGACATATCAGAGGACGTATTCTAGACACGTCACATGGCAATCTACGACCTGAACAGAGATTCGTCTCGTAGGAGGGAGATTGACGAGATACGAATTCGGGAAAGAAAAAGGGGAGCCGCTCCCAAGGCTTCCCTATCCCCCGATTCGTATGCGTGCCTGGCGCCAATCCTGGCGCCATCTGTATTCCTTGTAGCGTACACGAGGTGCTACAGATACTGTATGTAGGGAGGGGTCCTACAGCCCTTTCTTAGAAAGGCAAGGGCGGGTCCATCAGGACGACATGGCTATCTCACCCAAAAATAGATTTTTCGCTTCGCTCAAAATCCGTTTTTTTTGGGCTCAAGCCATGTCGTCCTGATGGAAGTGTACCAGAGCATTACTGTATCTGTGGATTCTCAGAACGTGCCGTACTCCCCGGAGATATTTATTCCCGGTCGACTAGACCTAGAGACCTAAGATGTTACCGTTATACATCTTTTCAACTAACTATAAACTATGTTAGAGCTTCCTGCCCCCTACAGGGAAGAGTCCAACTAGACTCTGGAAAGTCTCGAAGAGTACATATATCTATGTATGAATACCAGGCAAGCTAATATAGTGGTCTCGCCCTATATTAAGTAAAGCATAGTTTGTATAGAACCACTGCGTCAATATATTGACCAGTAATCCGCACAATACTTGTATTGGACAAAGGTTTATATCCGCATAGGAAGAAACTAATAAAACCGCCCTCGTCCCTTTATGGGACGGAGTCCTCCCATTAGGGGACTTACATAAACCAATGCAACATAGCTTGCAAAACAGAACAATTCTATCAGAATTATCCCAGATAAGATACATAGAATTAAAATGCTCAATTATACCAATAAATTGACACAGGTGAAAGAGACGCAAGGTTCTC
>NC_090731.1:148057301-148077301 GCF_036898095.1 Palaemon carinicauda
ATGAAGAGAAAGTTTGAGATATGAGAACTGTTGTAATAATGTAAAATAATTTCGAGAAATTTAGGATTGTGATAACTCAGTTGTAATAATGTACAGAACCTTGAGCAGAAAGGATAAGATATGTAACTCAGTTGTAATAATGTAAAAAGCCACGACGATAATGTTTGAGGTATAATAACTGCTGTAATAATGTAAAATTATTTTCAGAATGTTTAGGGTATGATAACTCAGTTGTAATAATGAACAAACACAAGAAGAAAAATTTTTGAGATTTGATAAATGTTGTATTAATGTACAATAATATTCAGAAAGTATAAGATATGATAACCTCGTTATAATAGCATAAAAAAACCATGAAGAGAAAGTTTGAGATATGATAACTGTTGTAATGATGTAAAATAATTTTCAGAAAGTTTAGGATGTGATAACTCAGTTGTAATAATGTACTAAAACATCTATAGAAAACTTAAGACATAACTCAATCGTATTAATGTACGAAAAACATCAAATTGTCAAAATTGCTGTTCAGAAAGTATTTTTCTATATCAAAGAAACAAAACCACTTTGGGAACGGAAGATATACGAGAAGGATGACCCCTTGATAAATAATGGTTTGTGAGTGCTTCACGCTTCATGATCTAGCTCATTGAAATTCCGGAGATTAATAGCCCACAAGAGATATGCTCTGCTTCAAATTGATGCTCGTGTTGGATAATTAATCACATTTTTTAAACCTTTAAGAAATAACGAAAAACATTCTTTTCATATCATGAAAAAAAATATTTGATAATATCTGCCCCTTGTAGATTTGATCATTATCTTATTTCAGAGTCATTATTGGATCTTCTGTGAAAAAGAAAAAAAAAACATACGTTATAATTATGGAGTAATATATTACCTCTATGACTTAAATCCTAATAAATAATTATAGTTTTTACTTATATGTACGAAGAAATAGATAAAGACACACGAGGGCATATCTAAGGAATGACATTCTTGTATAAATGTGATTGGGAAATAGTCAATCGCTGGAAATATATGGTTCAAAGGAAGAATTTTATGTATCTGGATTCGGATAGAGTTAAACTGATGTTATCTATTTAAACAATAATAATGCAATTAATGTAATGGTGAGAAGAGAAAGGGGCCGGAGATGTATCTGATTATTACTTGATTGACGCCAAAGTCAGAGCGTTTAAAAATTTCTTTTTGCAAAGAGTAGATGAATTAAGTAAATCAAACAAGGATGATATAAGATAATGGTATAATGTAAATTGGATCAGGTAAGTGATGGAATTAACAATCTATACGTTTCTCGCATAAAAAAAAAATGAGGAAAATAATTTGATTTACTCATAAGACAGTATTATACGAACTATCACACGGTAATTGATTCTTAATATTTGCCTTCCGTCTCAAACCAAATAATCCTTGAATCCTAACAAAGAAATTACAGGAAATGTTCCTGCCTCGCGTTCTGCTGCACTGAGGTTCGACTCTCACTAAAGCTCGATAGTTTCTTCTATTGTCTGCAACCTCACCATCCTTGTGAGCTAAGGATGGGGGTGTTTGGGGCAGCCTATAGATCTACCTATTGAGTCACCAGCAGCCATTGCATGGCCTTCCCTGGTCCTAGCTTGGGTGGAGAAGGGGTAGGGCGTTGGTGATAATGGTCAGTTTAGGGGATTGTCCTGCTAAGAAATTGTCACTGTCCCTTGCTTCTGCCATTCATGAGGGACCTTTAAACCTTAAACTACCCCATTTTAATAGTTTCTTAAAATTTGCTACTAAGCATTTGTCTCAAACCAAACTTGAATCTTAAAGAAGAAAACACAGGAAATGTCACACAATAAAGTAAAATCAAACCAATAACTCTATAAAACAGGAAACTAACAATAAGAAACGTTAAAAAGGAAACAGGAAAAACAAATAACAAAGCAGAGGAAGCAGTTGTAAGAGGAAGAAAAGAGAATAGGAGGGATCCAACACAATAACCATAATGCTGTCCACAGGCGGATGGCAACTGCCAGACTCTTGGATTTCTCTTCTCGTATTTTCCCCTTTATTTTTGAAAAAGATTACGTAGCAAATTGCTTTCCGATCTAAACGAGGACTTATGTCTTTGTCCTTTTCCCTTTTATACAAATAAGATACTCATCTCGTCCTTAGATAAATGAAATTTTCCGAAATTTTAAATATTTCGTATTCATTTGCAAACAAATGTAAATATTATTGATATATATATATATAAATACATATATATATATATATATATATATATATATATATATATATATATATATATATATATATATATATATATATATATATATATATATATAAAGGATAACCTGTGACTAAAAACAAAAAGAAAGTTAAATTGATTTTTCCCTCATAAGAAACTTGAAATGTTAGGTGACCATCAATAATATATTGAAAATAAACTTATTAAGCTTAGAAAGTATTCAACTTTTTGAAACACACACGCACATACAAACATATATATATATATATATATATATATATATATATATATATATATATATATATATATATATATATATATATATATATATATATAAATATTTATATATATATAAATAAATATAAATATATATATATATAAATGTATATGAATATATAAATATATATATATATATATATATATATATATATATATATATATATATATATATATATATATATACATACATATACATACACATATAGACATACATATACATATACATATACATCTATATCTATATCTATATCTATCTATCATATATATATATATATATATATATATATATATATATATATACACCCATTATATATATATATATATATATGTATATATACGAATGCCTATATAATGCCAATTATTTAGCTTTTATCGTTATTGTACTCTTTCATATCTAGTCATATGACAACTACGTCTTTACCAGGTTTTACATGTCACACCTATCTCCAAGCATAGCAATAACCTGCCACTCAAAAGACTAAAAACAAATTCATATAATCATGTATTATTATTGACGGTTTTTTGGAGAGCAGCAACTACGTAAACAATTGTTTGAACAATTAAAAAATATTCATTTTAATGGTAGTTTCACACTTCAATTATTTCCCCCCTCCCATCATATAAAAGAACAACATTTTATCATTTCATGAAATTTATAACCTTTTTATTCTATTGCAAAATCACTGGGAATTCATAAAACTATAGGATGTGAAGAAAAAGTGATGAAATAGCGAGGATGAAATTAATTTTATTTTATACAGAACGAAAGTAACATAAAATCCTTTATAGTACAAGAATTTTTTAACTTGAGACGATATATCACGACATAGGAAGGGGAAGTAGTATACTCTAGATTAGTAACTCAATTAAACGTTAAACTGTATGTCCTAAAACATATACGCAAATATCTATATACAGTACATGAAATATTTCTTTTCCTGCCTTTTATTATCATAAACAATTCTATTATTTACAAAGGAGTCTTCACCGTAAAATTATGCACCTTATAAGTCCTAAGAGGATAATCAAGTCCTTTTTCTTTTAGAGAATATCCTTCGTTATTTGTTTTCATTATTTATCTTAATTATTGGAAACCTTCAGTATACCTTGAAACAATCATCACCAGCCTGTCCTTAAGCCTGTATTACTCAGCTCGAAATTTCATAATTAATCTTCCTGATTTACATATTTATCTTATTCGTGCATCATTAATTACATTTAAATGTATCTGTAGAAAACGCGATCGCTATGGATAATTTAGGCCTCAAATTGTTCAGAGATAGTGATTCCGCAATAATTATACTTCTGTTAGTAATTGAGTAATCCAAACATGATGCACAAGACCAACATTGTAATTATAAATGAACCACTACTAAAAATATTGTAAAATATACTTTAAACCCCTATTTGTTAATCAAATGGTTTGGTCATGTTCTTCGCACTCCCCAAGAGATTAGTTCACCAAACGTTCAGCTGGGCTTCACAGGGCACCAGAAAGTTGGACGCCCCCGGCCTACATGGCTGAGGACTATGAAGCGTGAAGTAGATGACGAATGATGAAATATTGATTTAATAGCTCAAGATAGAGGTTTGAAGAATCTAACCGAGGCCTTTTGCGTCAATATGGGTATGGTGATGATTTGATAATACAAAATAGTTAGAGGTGTTGTGGACAACATACCTATAACAGTTAAAAATCTTTTTAAAGATTTAAATAAACGTTGATAGTTGAAGATATATGTAGTCCTTTTTATTAATCTGTGAGGTACCACATATTTTCTTTAACCATAATTCTTTTCATATATAAAACGAATTATACACTTGAAACAGTGTTTCTTTATATATCGTTTATCTACTTATTCTAAATATTATTTCATTGATTCTTACATCTTAGCAAATAGCAATATGTATATATATATACATATACATGTATATATATATATATATATATATATATATATATATATATATATATATATATATATATATATACATATATATACATATATACATATACATATGTATACATATACATATATACATATACATATACATACATATACATATACATATACATACATATACATTATATATATATATATATATATATATATATATATATATATATATATATATATATATATATAGTTCTAATAAAAGTGGACTATCATAACTAAATATGTAAAGTTCTACATGTTGAGAATACAAGCCAACAAGTAATGCTTTCCTAGGCTGCTTAAATAATCAAGTAAAAGCTTTTAATTATTCAAGGCCTCTGACTCTGACCTACAAATTTTCAAGCCGATTTCAACATATTCATTGGATTTATCATCAATTACGATTTATTTCTATACCATCTGGAATTTGGATTTTTTTTCTGTGGAATAACTTTAATTGAAATCAAAACAAAGGTTTTACCTTATTTAACGGAAAAGATAATTACTCTATCTTTTTTCTTCTTCCTTTTTTTTTTTTTTTTTTTTTTTACATTTCATCATTTTCTAAGGCATTTTAAGAACTATTGATGTGCTGCCGAATTATATCTTAAAACACTGATGAATATTTACAACATGAGCTTAAGAGCCATGGGGCTTTTAGAGTTGCGTATAGAAAATGTTTAAACTTTAATTTCAAACGTAAAATAAAACAAGATAAAAAGGCAGGACGGAAGTGTGTCATCCTGTAATTTGACTTTTAAAATGAAATACAGCTCTTAATAGTATTTACTATAAAAATATAGCGTTTGATCCGTGGAATAATAGCAGAAAGGGATAATGAGATTATTTCTATTGTAACTACGTGATGGAAATATACATGTGGGAATTGTAACACAAACGAAATAGAAATTTAACAGGTTCATAGGCTGGAAAGTTGTCTTCCTAAAATGTATTGCTCATAATGAAATAAGCATTGCTTTTCATAAAATAGAAAAAGATAAAAGATCTATTTTTCGCAGACACATTAGGTCAGATAAGGGCAATTCACAGCTTATTAGATATCAAAGTAAAAAAAAAAAAAAAAAAAAAAAAAATACCATGATCAAAACCACACACAAAAAGCTAATTTCGTAAAAGTATTATCCCGCAATGATCCTCTGATATTAAAGGATTTGTTTCCAACCATAGCCGGTCTAGATTACATTAATGCCTCTTCTATGTCTGTCCATTTTGATTTTATGGTGTTACCCTTGAATACGGCTTTTTAGAATTAACAACTTTCGGTATATGATTTTTTTTTCGAACAACGAATTGCTATGGAATAATTCTTTTTATTTTTTGAATACCCAGAGATAAATTTTTTGTAAATTTCTATTAATTTGATGTACAAAAGAGGCTTTTATTTCTTATTCTATAATATTCCTGATATTGAGATTAAAAAAGGAAAATAAACTAACATCTATATAAAAGCAAATGAGTATCAAGGAAATTAAATTCGATATCACCTATACGAGTATATGTCGTATTATAATCAGCTTAGTGTAGAATTTGACATCAGTTGAATTAATATAATCTGCATTTTATCCATAATACCAAATCTATTTTTCTAAATATTTCATTTTGGTTGCATATTACTTCTCTTACAGTTTATTTATTTCCTTGTTTCCTTGTCTCACTGGGCTATTTTTCCCTGTTGAAGCCCTTGGGCTTAAATATCTTCGTTTTCCAAATAAGGTTATAGCTTAGCTTGTACTACTACTACTACTACTACTACTACTACTACTACTACTACTACTACTACTACTACTACTATTATTATTATTATTGCGAATAATAATAATAATAATAATAATAATAATAATAATAATAATAATAATAATAATAATAATAATAAAATGATAGGAAGTAACAAAAACTTCTTGAAAGATACTATCGTTAGGTGTAAAATATTAACAATAAAGGAGATAAAATAAGACATTTCAGTCCTATATCATACCATGAAATCTTCCCAACTCCACCGTCCATGAAACGAAAACATCAACAAAAGAAAACCAGAAAGTTAGACAAATATATTTTTCTTTTATTCATTCTATTTTATGTGGCGCGGAAGGGAAGAAGCAGATGGTGGAAATTTAACACGGAATCTCATTAAAATAGTTCGAAATATCGGAAGTGAATCTCATTTTCATAATCCAGCTCAGATTTATGACTGTCGCCACTCCAGTAGTTTTGCCATTTGAGTTTTGAAAACCGTAGTTGATTCGGAACGCTTCAAGGTTTTTCTTTTTTTACGTTTCTCTAGACCTTAAAAGGCTTAATTTCTTATTTGATTTATAAACTTTTTGATTACTTAACATGTTGATTTTTATCATTTGATTTTCATTAACTCTTTTTGTGCTTTTTCTTTACATGAAGTTAACTTAATTTTTCTTGACCCTATATGCCCAAAGAATAACAATATACCCAATAACCATGAAAATCGTCAGGATAAAAATAATATCACCATATATAGAAATACATGAAGATATATTTTAGCATTCATAGTCAATAGATGAGAGAGAGAGAGAGAGAGAGAGAGAGAGAGAGAGAGAGAGAGAGAGAGAGAGAGAGAGAGAGAGAGAGAGAGAGAGAGAGAGAGAGAGAGAGAATATCTGAAATACAGTAATACGGGAAGATTGGGATTGGCAAGTCAACGTCTTCTATATTCATTGTAGTTATGGTGTCATCGAGAGTATTATACCATATCTAGAGAGAGAGAGAGAGAGAGAGAGAGAGAGAGAGAGAGAGAGAGAGAGAGAGAGAGAGAGAGAGAGAGAGAGAGAAGTTTAACTTAGTATTTCTTTATGACCGTATTCATTAAGAAAAGGGAAGACTGCTGCTAATATATGAATATCTGAAATAATTCTTCAAAAATCGAGCATTCACAACAAGACTCATACTAATCATATAATTATATATATGGATATATATATATATATATATATATATTTTTAAGACACAGCATTCTTTTGAAATTATCCAGAAATTGAAGGCAAATCGATTTCTACTGATATATATTTTTTTTCATTGTAATTTCAGCACTCCAATAAGTATTATGACTACTGACTATCAGTCACATTTGATTTAATTATCCATTTCTATAGATAAGAAAGAACACTGTTTATTCAATCGATTTTTTATCTCTTCATTTGTAAATAAATATAAACTAGCTAGAGGAGTGTATTAGTATTTCCTACCGCAGAAAGAATGCCTACAACTTTTAGATTATCAAGCAAATCAAAGACCAAATAAAGTTAACAATTGTATAACTGTTTTATAACTACATAATAATTGTTCTAAGCAATGTAATTCTATAAATACATAATTGTTCTAAGCAATGTAATTCTATAAATACATAATTGTTCTAAGCAATGTAATTCTATAAATCCTAATAATTGTTCTAAGCAATGTAATACTGGAACCTACTTTTTCCAAGTCACTCGAAAATAACTTGAATCTACAATTCCAAAGCAAAACTGAGTTGTACTACTGCGAATCTCTTATACCTTTATACTCAGACACTCTCGGCTTTTAATAGAGCTCCTCCGTGTCAACATTCGTTAACGAAGAAGCAGGATGGAGTGGGGGAAAATAGTGAGGAACTACGAGGGAGCCATATTGAGATTTTCGAGGCTTGATTCTGTTAATGACTCAAATGAAAAGCAAGTACATGAAGGCTGAGGTAATGAATTGAGAGACGGGATGGAGTTGGAAATGGTAAATAAAAATACTGGTTTTGCCGGGAAAGGTAAAAAGATATACGAGGGCTTACGGAGAAAATGAATTTAACTTTACATAAGTAAACAGATAGATAAATATTTACTTACTTACTCCTATGGTACTCGGGGGATGCATAAGGTCTCAATGAACTCACTTCATATGTCTCTTTCCTGTGATATCTCTGAGCTCAACCAAATTCTCAGATACAACCTCCCTCTGCATTGTCATCAGCCATCTTTCTATTGGTCTACCATGTCCTCTCCTGCCCACATGAAATATGAAAGGCTTGTAACAGTTTTTTTTTTTTTTTTAGCAGGGAGAGTTTGGGTCATGTTCTATTTTTTTTTTCCACGATTTTCCTCGATTTTATTTGAAATGGAGAATACTTTAAAAATGCATTTTTATAGTGTGAGAAATTTCCAAACAAATAATAACAATTCTGCTTAAAAAGTATTTTTAAATAGCTATTATCAAGCACCGCTTGGACAAAATTCTGATTGGAAAAAAATCCTTTTTATCACTTTGACTACTCGGAATATCTAATTTTTATAAAAATTTTCGCTCTAGCTGGTTAACTTCGGGCAATTCTCCAATTGTCATATTATATAGCCCGGAATAGCCCACAAAATAAAAATAGTATTTATCATGATTGTGAATACTGTACATATTCTAAATTACAGTCATAGCTTGTCAAAGTAAAAATTAAATGAAACTTGGAAAAATGTATGAATTGGGCGTTATAAACATTCGAAAAAAAAAAACGATATAAAAAAGTAAATGCTAATGGAAGTATGGCAAACTAGAAAAAAATATATATCATTAGTAATCCACACTTCAATTAGTACCTTATGCCAACCTTACATCTATCAACATTATACTAAACGAAAAATTATATTAATGATTGAAATAAGGAATCGAAGACTGAAATATTGATGGTCCCCAAAGAAAAGCTTTAGAATTAAGGCTTTGAAATAGAAAAAATTACTTCAAATAGATATTATAAAATGAAAATGAAAATAAATGTGTTAATAGACCATTTTTCCATCCGGAGAACAATTTACAAATATTTCTTTGTCGAAGAAATTCAGAAAACCACGATTAACCTAAATATCTTTTTTTTTTCCTTTTTGCAAAGAAAAAAAATATTCAGTTTTAAATATTTTTTATTTGATTTTATAAAGACGAAATCTGAACGATTCAAGTAAGATTTGTCTGTTTTAGAAAAGAAATCTCTTAGTTGTAAGAAGCTTACTGTAGTCCACAAAATTTCGAGAAACGGGATAGATTGAAGGAGAAACACTTTTAGAAAACAAATGAACTAGACAGCGAGATGGCGTCATAGAACTCTCGTCTGTCGACTTCCAGAAGATAAGGATGAGATTGGTTGAAGGAGGTTTAAACCCTCTCGGAAATCAACGGATTTCTTGCGGTGAAGAATTTGCTTCTTTCCTTCTCTCGATACGCGGTTTAGTCTTCATAGTCTTTTTTTTCTTTATGTGAATTAATAATGTTATTTGTGGTTTTGTTTATATATCATTCTCGCATGGTTTCATCAAAAATACCTCTTTAGAACAACAGATAAATTATTTTAGCCGCCAGAATGTGTAATTTACATATGAATTGAAACTTCGGTACTCTTCATGTAATACATCTTTTGCTTGTTGATAAAAATATTATAGAAATTTTATATCTAAACAAAGCAATTTATGATTATAACGTATGCTATGAAAATTGCACTTCATGTTTGACATGTAAACACCAAAAAATCGTCTTCAAAGGAGTTATGCGTAAGTAAAACTCTCTCTCTCTCTCTCTCTCTCTCTCTCTCTCTCTCTCTCTCTCTCTCTCTCTCTCTCTCTCTCTCTCTCTCTCCCATATATATATATATATATATATATATATATATATATATATATATATATATATGCATATATATATATATATATAAATATATATATATATATGTATATATATATAAATATATATATATATATATATATATATATATATATATATATGTGTGTGTGTGTGTGTGTGTGTGTGTTTGTGTGTGTGCGTGTTAGTAAAATAACAAATAAATTAAGTTCTTTGATTAGCTATTGGTGTTAAACATTATATTCTGACTTATCATCTATATTAGTTTATTATAATGACTTTCTTCTTTCAAATGCTATTCTTTTACTTTTTTTACAATTGGTTCTACCCGATGTAGTTGAGATTTGATTAGAAACAGTCTTTCTTTGTTTTTATTTATTTTTAAACCCGACATTAATGGAAAGATTAAAACACTGAAAAGGCCTAAAGGCCTACACTATCTCATATCCTTATTCATATATAACACTGTTTGATGTCAGTTGCTTATAACTACTGTATATCTTAAAATTATTCTTTCATACTTTCAGGTGTTCTATTATAAAGCTACTAAAATCTTTTTGAATATCAATGATTTTCTCTGATATCTTACTTTGTCTTAGATTTGTATAACATTTTAGCCACTTAATTAATTCTAGGGTAACAATCTTAATGTATTTTCAAAGTATGTGCTGTGTTGTATTTTTATATGCTTTAATAAATGATAGGCAACTACCATATATTTTCTTTAACACAATTTTCATGTGATTATTTTGAAAAAAAATTATTTCTTCAATAATATTTTCCTTTTGAAAACTCCCATAACATTTTCCATTTACATGATCTGTTTTTAACATAGAAGTATTATATGTGAAATAGATCAATAATCGAATAATTATTATAATTTTTAGCTTTCTTTCTTTTATTTCGAAAAGTTATATCAATTTCATACGAATATAATTTGGTAAAATTATTTCTTGGGGCCCTGTTTATTTTCAATTTACTCAATATATTAAAGTCGTGTAAAGAAAAGGGATGCCGATAGTTCTTGTAGGGGGTATACACATCCATGAAGATGTTTAGGGATTCCTTTAAAAGTAACTTAAGAAAATAATAAGGAAATACATTTTTTAAAATAGAATAACAGAAGAAATTATATATAACAGATTTTGAGCGAAGCGAAAAATCTATTTTTGGGTGAGATGACCATGTCGTCCTGATGGAAGTTCCTATAGGGTAGCTTCCTAGGGTATATTACAACTACGGCGATATTCCCAGAGAATTTACCTTAAGGTACCCAGAATTCTAACTCCTGGAGCGAATATCCCTAATGAAAGGGATATCGCGACATATCAGAGGACGTATTCTTGACACGCCACATGGCAATCTGCACCCCAAACAGAGATAACACATCGAAGGGGTCAATTGGAAAGAAAACGAAAACGGGAAAGAAAAAGGGGGAGCCGCTCCCAAGGCTCCCTCTTCTCCCGTTTCGTAAGCGTGCCTGGCGCCAATCCTGGTGCCATCTGTATTCCTTGTAGCGATACACGAGGTGCTACAGATACTGTATGTAGGGAGGGGTCCTACAGCCCTTTCATAGCAAGGGAAGGGCGGGTCCATCAGGACGACATGGCCATCTCACCCAAAAATAGATTTTTCGCTTCGCTCAAAATCCGTTTTTTGGGCTCAAGCCATGTCGTCCTGATGGAAGTATACCAGAGCATTACTGTATCTGTGGATTCTCAGAACGTGCCGTACTCCCCGGAGGTAATTTTTCCCGGTCGACTAGACCTAGAGACCTAAGATGTTACCGTTATACATCATTTCAACTAACCATAAACCATGTTAGAGCTTCCTGCCCCCTACAGGGAAGAGTCCTACTAGACTCTGGAAAAGTCTCGAAGAGTACATATACCTATGTATGAATATCAGGCAAGCCAATATAGTGGTCTCACCCTATATTAAGTAAAGCATAGTTTGTAAAGATCCACTGCGTCAATATGAAATATCGACCAGTTCTCCGCACAATACTTGTATTGGACAAAGGTTTATATCCGCATAGGAGGAAACTTGTAAATCCGCCACCGTCCCTTTATGGGATGGAGTCCTCCCGTTAAGGGAAAGCATAAACTAATGCAACATAGCTTGCATAAAGGAACAATTCTATTAGAATTATCCCCGATAAAGTACATAGAATGAATGCTCAATTATACCAATAAATTGACACAGGTGAAGGAGACGCAAGCTTCTCAAGAACAAGTTTATTGACAGACAATAAATAGACAGGTTAACAACAATTATATATATATATATATATATATATATATATATATATATATATATATATATATATATATATATATATATATATATATATATATATATATATATATATATAAGAAGAGGATAACCCAAAACTTTAAGCATAAGTATGATAGCAAACAGAACTTGTTTATCTGAAAGAAAAAACATTATTGCCACTTTTAAGATACCGAGGTATCAAAGTCATAAAAGTCTGTATTACAAATCAATCACATTAGCGTTAGAAACGCTCGGCACACATGTCTGCACTTATGCTAGGTTCACCTTTGGAAATGGAACAGTCTACGTGGGCAACTCAGTGCCCTCACTTAGTTTGTAGTACAGTATGTAACTACACACTCACCCTAGAATTAATCGTCCCAATTAAAACCACTGTTCCTCGCAGAGTTAAACAGTAGGGTTAACTACGTGACCCACTGCTACCACAGATCTCTTTAGTTCCTCTACTTGCTTCGCATAGTGGCGAAATAGTTGACCACCCTTGAAGTCTGAAGTTCTACAAAGATAGACCTTTAAGCATTCTACTGGACATAGAGATGCATCTTCTTTCAGAGGGCAGATTCTCCAGGGACCCCACCTGTTGGTGGGTAACTCATTCTTGGCGAGAAACGTAGGATCCGGAAACAGGTTCAGTTCTCCCCCATCCAGGAACTGAACACGACTTGCCTCTATCGAGAGGGCTACGATCTCACTAACCCTGGCCCCGGACGCGAGTGCAAATACGAAAATAACTTTTTGGGTCAAATCCTTTAACGCACACTCCTCATTGCTCAACAGAGAAGCGAAATGAAGAACTTTTTCTAAAGACCATGAAATGGCCTTTGGAGGTGCTGAAGGTCTGAGCATAGCGCAGGCTTTTGGAACTTTATTAAAGATCTCGTTACCGAGGTCGACCTGGAAGGCATATAGAATGGGTCTTGTCAAAGCAGACTTACACGCCGAAATCGTGTTAGCTGCCAACCCCTGACCATGGAGGTGGATGAAGAAAGATAAGCAGAAGTCTGTCGAGATCTCCTGCGGATTCTTCGCCTTGACAAAGGCCACCCATTTTCTCCAAGATGACTCATATTGCCTTCTAGTAGATTTGCACTTATATTCCTCTAGGAAGTCTATGCTGGCTTTCGAAATCCCGAAACGCTTTCTCACCGCTAGGGAGAGAAAATCATGAGCTGCAGGGTCCGGGTTTTCTGTAATGAAGCGCAGACAGTCGGCTTCTGGACTCGCTAGGTCAGAACTGGATCTGATAGCGGTAGAAACTTCAACCGTAGTTCCAATGCCAGGGGGAACCACACGCTGTTCGGCCACTTGTGGGCCACTATTGCCGCTACCCCCTTGAAGGATCTCAGTTTGTTGAGGACCCTCAACAGAAGGTTGTGAGGAGGGAACAGATAAATTCTGGACCATCTGTTCGAGTCGAGGGACATCGCGTCCACTGCTTCCGCTAAGGGGTCCTCGTACGGGGACACGTACAGGGGCAAATTATTGTTGTCTTTCGTCGCAAAGAGGTCTACCTGCAGTTCTGGGACTTGATTCAGAATGAAGGAGAATGATCCTGATTCTAAGGACCATTCCGACTCTATCGGTGTGAACCTGGATAGAGCGTCCGCCGTCACATTGCGGACTCCTTGAAGGTGAACTGCCGACAGGTACCATTTCTTCTTTTCCGCCAATCGGAAGATGGCCAACATCACCTGGTTGAGAGGTGGTGACCTCGATCCTTGTCGATTCAAGCATCTCACAACTACCTCGCTGTCCATCACCAACCTTATGTGGATCGAGTGACGCTGGGAGACTTTCTTTAAGGTAAGGAGCACTGCCATAGCTTCTAGAAAGTTTATGTGAAAGGTCTTGAATAGCTTGGACCAAGTCCCCTGGACTTTTTTCCGATGAGAGTGACCTCCCCATCCCTCCTTCGAGGCGTCTGAGTGAATCGTCACCGACGGGGGAGGTGGCTGAAGAAGAACCGACTTCTTTAGATGTCTGGCTTGGGACCAAGGCCTGAGAAGAGTACGTAGCCGAAGCGGAACTGGTCTTCTTAGATCTCTTCGCGCGTTTGATGCATAACTTCTCTAAACTCCGGTTGCATCCTTTAGCTGTGCTCTTAGCACTGGGTCTGTCACCGAAGCAAACTGGAGAGAACCCACTACCCTCTCCTGTTCGCGTCTTGATATCCTTTCGGAATCTAGAAGTCTCTTAACAGAACCCGCTATCTCCTTCCTTTTCTTCGCCGGGATGGAGAAACGGTGTGACATTAGGTCCCAGTGGATTCCCAGCCACTGGAACTTTTGAGATGGAGAAAGTCGAGACTTTTTTCTGTTGATCTTGAAGCCTAGATACTCTAGGAACTGGATCACTTGACTGGAAGCTTGCAAGCATTTTGTCTCGGATGCTGCCCACACCAGCCAGTCGTCCAGGTAGGCTACTACCTGAATTCCCTTTAGGCGTAATTGTTTGAGAGCTACGCTCGCAAGCTTCGTGAAATTCCTTGGGGCTATATTTAGCCCGAATGGCATGGCTCTGAAGGCGTATAGTCTTCGTTGTAGGTCCACCGATCCCGAAAATTCTGAAGTCTCCCTCCTACCGGCATCATCTCACTTGGACTGCGGTACTGAGGTCTTGCCTCCCTGACCGCGACCACCCCTGAATCCCCTTCCCCTTGAGGGGCGCCTAGACGAGCCTCTGGCTGCTCCTCTAGGCTTTGCTCGAAAGGAAGTAGACTGCCCTTCGAACGTTGGGGTGAATGCCGTGGACTGTGTCGACACGGCCTGGGGTACCCACTGGAATGTGGTCGGGGTTTGTGCCACCATCTGGGGCACTGAAGGCAATGGCAATTGCAGTTGCTGTTGCTGTCTAAGAGGCTTGGCTGGCCGAGACGGTAGCCTAGTCCTCATAGTCTTCCTCTTTGGGTGTGGACCCTCATCCGGGGAAGACTTTCTTTTGATAGCCAGGCCCCACTTCTGGGGAAGGTTTCTATTCTCCGTGGCGGCCTTATCAACAACATCTTTGACCAATTCGGTAGGGAAAAGGTTTTTGCCCCAAATGTTGGAGGAGATTAGTTTCCTTGGCTCGTGCCTCACCGTAGCCGAGGTGAACACGAACTCCCTACAAGCTCTCCTCGCCCTGACGAAGCTATAAAGATCCTTCGTCACTGTGGCCAGATGAGTCTTGGCCACTACCATGAACATTTCATGGACCTTGGGGTCACTTGCCATCGTCTCAAGAGTAGTCTGAAGAGACATTGAGGCCGCCAGTCTTTCTTTTGTCTCGAGCTCTCTCCGCAAAAGAAAGTCAGACAGCTTAGGGAGGTCCTCGCCGAACTGACGTCCGGCAATATCAGCCTCCAACTTCCCAACTGAGAAGGTAAGATGGACGTCCTTCCAGTCTTTGTGGTCCATAGGCAGGGCCAGCGACAAGGGTTTACACTCCTCCAGGGAGGGGCAAGGCTTGCCGGCCTCGACTGCTTTTAGTACAGCTGCAAACCCTTTCTGTAAAAAGGGGAAGGCTCTAGCAGGAGAGGACACAAAGGAAGGGAGCTTCTTACTCAATGCAGCTACCTTTGAGTTCGTGAAGCCCCTCTCTTTCATCGAGGATGAAAGCAAAGCTTGAGCCTTAGCTTGGTCCATCACTATGACCTCCTTCGGCTCTGTCTCCTCCTTTGAAGCTGGTTCCTTCCTCAACCGGACATAACAGTCCGGATATGACCCCTTGCTGGGCCAGAATTCCACCTCCTCTAGGGGAACTGAACCCAACTTATCCGAGATGACGATCTTTCCAGTCGTCATCGGCATGTGCTCAGCATACCTCCACGGGTTAGCATCTGAGCACAAGGGAAGGTCTTTCACATTGAGCCTTTTCTGGGGCCCATGTGATGCTGCAAGCCTCTGCATCTGCAGTTCCATTGCAGCCGCCTTCTCCTGATTCTCCTTCTGCATTTGTTGGATCATTCCAACAATGGAGGAGAGGGCCTGTCCCAGCTCTACTGGGAGAGCGGACGATGTTGAGGGAATAGGCTCCGGGATCTGAACCGGAGTAGCTGACACCTCGTCGACCTCTTCCTCTACAATGTCTGGGGCTTGAACTTCATCCTGGGCTCCTGCCAGGAGGTTTTCCTCCAGATGCTCGTCCACGTCAGACATCCTGTCGTCCAACTGGATGTCTTGCAAAGCGACCGCGACTTCAGCATCCACCTGGATCTGAACTTGGGGGATCTCCTCTTGAGGCTGGGGAATCACTGCATCAGCTGATGCCCTAGGGAAAAGATACGCCCTCATCTTCTCACTTGGAAGATAAGGTCCAGAGGTGTTCTTCTGGAAGCCCCTTACCCAGGTACGAAGCTTCTCCCTTGCTATATCCCTTGATTCCGCCGTCCTAGGGGAATCAAAGGCCTCAGTAATCAGGTTAGTGCACATGGTACATACCTGAGGGTCCCAATACTGGAGATCACCCTTGGAGACAGTGCATGCTGCGTGCCTCCTACAAAACTCATGTCCGCAGAGGTTCTTACTGCGGACGTTGCAGAAAACACTTCCGCACTTCGGAGGGTCCTCCTGTAAAGAAAAGAAATTTCCATGAGTATCAAGTGAACTATGTATCACTGGATATGCACAGTTTAGCATAACAAATCAGAAAGGAAAGACACACACTTGTGTTTCCTTCACAACCAATTGTTGCAGCCTTCCAGATAATAAAATCGTATGGTTAATCTCTTCTAGAATAACCAATGAAAAGTTTCCAGAGGAAACAGGTGTAGCTCACACCTAAGCAATGATTTTAAAATCCCTGATAATAGACAAGAAAGAACTCACTTTCTTATCTGTAAGGCAACACCAAAGGGCTGTGCAAGACAACACAAAAGTGTTAGAACACACAGTGCTGTACCAAAACTTATACTATAGTTTTCTTCCTACAGTATATGTTATACTGAAGAATACTGGTACAGTATAGAAGGTAATGTGCCGGCCGGCACACACCATAACTAGCTTTAAAGTATATTACTTAACAGCTATAAGGCGAAAGAACGCTGGTTCAAATGCATGTGCCGGCCGGCAACAGCCAATGTCGGCCGGCAACTACACAAGGTAGTACCCGGCTGCCGGCCACTGCTCATAGCGACCGGCAGACAAGGGCTGACATTAGCCGGCTGGCAAAGGTAAACAACCGATGCCGGCCAGCAGCAAAAGAACCAGAGGACTACGACTGCCCGGCTGCCGGCCTCATAGGCCGGCAGCCAGGTCGGGTACAGCACTAGAAGAAAACAGAAATGGATGCCGGGATAAGAGCGTAAACTACCTCCAAGCCCGGCAATCCGAAAGAGTGCATATAAGGAAGGGGAGAGTCTAATTCAGGCTTCCTGACCAATGCCGTCTGGCTCTACAGGCAGGCATGGATGAGGGACCAAGGGAGGTCCGGGCAGTACTCAAAGCAGAAGACCCTATCCTAGGTCCAGATGTAGAATGACGTACAGTACTGTAATGGCTAGGCCATTACGGAGATAGAGGGGGAAGGGACAAAAGAGGGTCCTACCAACCTTGCTTTAGCGAAGGATCACCCGCAGCCAAGAAAACTCATCTTAGCCTAAGGGAGATCCAAGGAGGGAGGCCAGCAATACATGACAGCTCCCAATGAACCAAAGCAAGGAAGGTGTTGCTACTCCCAGGGAAAGGATCTTATCCTCCCACCGAGAACAGCAACAAGGACTAGTCTGCTAGATCACAAAAGAAGAAATCATCTCGTACAGAAACCTTCGGCAGTGACCTAAGGAGGCTAAGCCTCCTATGTCTGTGTCAGGCCAGCGAGGGAGACTCTACCCCAAGCCAGACAAATACAGACTCAGACTAAAAACTCTGATGTTCTGTCCCTCTCTGAAACCAGACTTACTGGAACAGGGAGGTACAGTAACACCCCAGTATAGTTTTATCGAAAGTTAATTCAGATAAACCACTTAGGGTTAAGCCCAAGGCTTAAACAGAGGGAAAGGGATTGCATACCTTCTCCGAAGAAAAGAAAGCAACCGGGGAGTATGAGAAAGTATACTAAGGCTCCATAAGCAACTAAGCCTAGGCACCAAGAGAATCGATTACCTAAATCACCGAAACTCACTCGTATACTATCTTGGAAATATTCAACATAATCTTAAATGTATAAAAAACAGCCTAAAGCTTCAATAAAATTTTAAAACACTCGGAAAACCAAAATCATGCAGGAAGTACTAGGACCAAACGACTAGGCTACATGGCCTAGCGAAGGCCAGAGTTGGCGAATACTTCGCCAAAATAATACTAAAAGCACGAAAGGAAATCCTGTGTAACGCTAAATAGCTAAATTTTATTAAAGCAAAACAACCGGGAATGTCGCTCTGGCTAACTAAAACTCATACCTAGCGAGCGACAGCGTCCATGACGCCTCCGGTAGGCAACGGCTCTTGTAACAAAGATTAATACTATTAATCACTTTAAAATTTACCAAGAGCCTACATTTATACATAAAAGAAATGGTACTCAACTTATCAGAGGCCGACGAAGTTGGAGAAGCCATGAAAAGCTGAATAAATCCAAGATTTGCGAGAAACACAGGAAAAAACACCGAGTTGTTAAGCTACTCAAAAAGGAATACAGATGGCGCCAGGATTGGCGCCAGGCACGCTTACGAAACGGGAGAAGAGGGAGCCTTGAGAGCGGCTCCCCCTTTTTCTTTCCCGTTTTCGTTTTCTTGCCAATTGACCCCTTCGATGTGTTATCTCTGTTTGAGGTGCAGATTTCCATGTGGCGTGTCAAGAATACGTCCTCTGATATGTCGCGATATCCCTTTCATTAGGGATATTCGCTCCAGGAGTTAGAATTCTGGGTACCTTGAGGTAAATTCTCTGGGAATATCACCGTAGTTGTAATATACCCTAGGAAGCTACCCTATAGGAACTTCCATCAGGACGACATGGCTTGAGCCTAAAAATATATATATATATATATATATATATATATATATATATATATATATATATATATATATATATTTATATATATATATATATATATATATATATATATATATATATATATATATATATATATATTTATATATATATATATTTATATATATATATATTTATATATATATATATATATATATATATATATATATATATATATATATATGTGTGTGTGTGTGTGTGTGTCTGTATACTGTATATATAGATACTTCATACATTATACACTCACACACACACACACACGCACATACACACACACACACACACATATATATATATATATATATATATATATATATATATATATATATACACATATTTGATACCATATTTTTATTATTAGTAAATTATGATGGATTTGCTCAATATCTGACTTTTCTGATATATAGTATTAATGATACATGGTACTCATAGTTATTCACCCTTTGCATAGCCTATATCTATATAACATAAAAATTAAATCCTAAAAAAAAAAACCGATAATGTAAGGTATTTGCTTAGAATTTTAATTAGTAGGTATTTTCTATCAAATATAATATACATACTAGAATTTGGCTATTTTTATCACCCGTCTAAAAGTATTAGAATCGTTTTATAGTAGTCTACAGTTACTAAAGGAAAA
>NC_090731.1:148087301-148089801 GCF_036898095.1 Palaemon carinicauda
AATCGTAATTAAAATCGGACACGTAACATATACCTCTTTAAGTAATATAGGAAGAAGTTCTGTTGTTATTTGATACTTAATCAATATGATATTTATATTACGAATACTACATTTATTACTAACTGCATTAAACGTTTAAAGGCCGCTCATGAATGGCGGATGCAAGTGACAGTGACACTGTCCTATCAAGCAGGAGAATGCCCTATAGACTGATCATATATACATAGGATAAGCACCCAAGTCCCCTCTCCACCCAAGCTAGGAACAAGGAGGGCCTGGCAATGGCTGCTGATGGCTCAGCAGATGGACATATAGGCTCCCCCAAATCCCTCCACCCTTAACTCACAAGGATGGGGAGATTGCAGCGACAAAAGAAACTAACAAGTTTGAGCAGCGCTCGAACCCCAGTCTGGCGTTCACCAGTCAGGGACGTTACCACATCAGCCACCACAGATTTATTCGTGAAGATCCAAGCCAGGGAGTTCTATTGTCACTTAAAATTTGTAAATAAATTCTTGGTATAATATTTTGGAAAAATATTTTTTACGAGATATGAAATTTGCAACGAATTATAAAAATACATGCTTTTGGTTCTCCTAGGCTAGCGAACAAATTGTAATTACAATTAGTCATATAACATATATTTCTAAAGTTATATATGAAGAAGCTAAGTAGTCTTTTGGTACTGCTGCTTAGATCATGATTACTAGATTTGTCACAAACTGCATTAAAATTATTGTTTTATATTGCCATTTAAAGGTTTAAAGGCCGCTCATGAATGGCAGGGGCAAGGGGCAGTGACTTTGCCCTAGTAAGTAGGACAATGCCTTAGAGACTTACCATATATACATATATATGATCAGCGCCAAAGCCTCCTCACCACCCAAGCTAGAACCAAGGAGGGCCAGGCAATGACTGCTGATGACTCAGCAGATAGACCTTCAGGTTTCCCCAAACGCCGAATCCTTAGCTCACAAGCATGGTGAGGTTGCAGCGACCAAAGGAACTAACGAGTTTGAGCGGGACTCGAACCCCAGTCCAGCGATCATGAGGCAATTAAGTTACCACATCGGCCACCAAAAACATATTTAAAAATTATCAGTACTATATTTCGTAAAAATAAATGGGGTTTCCAACTAAGATAAGGGAAACATACATGAACAACAGCGAGGCTATTAAAGCACTCTGCCTCGGTTGCTTGGAAATGGAGCGCACTAATCAAGAACACAAAGTTGTTCACGAAACTTTTTTAAATGGGAGCTGGAATGGCCCCCTCTCGCTTTCATTACGCACAGAAATTGCAAGAGTTCTCGTGCAACACGTTGAAATTACAACTTCAATATGCTCTCACAACTAATAATGTCTAATTCTTGTAGGAATGTGTCGTTGTAATAATTGTATTTGTAAACACGGCAGTGGGAAAGATTCTACTTTCTTTCGCATGGATAGTAATCTCTATGAACAAGAGGGATGGCTATTTTCTATTTTGTTAACTAAGAAGAGCTTTATTCATTTGTCCATTCTTAAAACACGAAAACTATAGGACAAACGCAACTTAGCAATGTTTAACATTTCTAATATACTTTCGATGTGAAGATTATAAAAAGCTTCAGCTTCAATCCTTTTGATATTTTGCAAATAACAAAAATTCGAAATACCATTAATCCTCTCTCTTTTCATGTTCACTAATCCCTAATATTCCAATTCATGGACATTATTAAGGAATATCAATTTACAGTAAAACTAAATCCTTAGTACAGTGATGCAACTCAATCAACATTGGTAAAGCAATGATAAAACTGGTACTGGTATACACCAAATCAATAACAATAGCCGAATCATCATATTCTTATTCTGATAATAGAAATGTTGCTCGTTGCGCGCTAAACGCAATATCATATTAATGATAATCAAATATCATCTTTTATATCGGATGAGATCTCTGTCTTTTACTTTGGTATAAAAGGATCTCTACACACATACATACATACACTCACATACATTATATATATATATATATATATATATATATATATATATATATATATATATACATGCATATATATATATATAATATATATATATATATATATATATATATATGTATATATATATAATATATATATATATATATATATATATATATATTATATATATATATATATATATATATATATATATATATATACACACACACACACACACACACACACACACACACATATATATATATATATATATATATATATATATATATATATATACAGATTTGTAAAATGAGGCTACAACACTTAGGTCTCGTTGGAAGAAATAAACATTGGCTTGAAAATGTCTACTAATATGTTTTTCATTAAACATTTTCAAAATAATCATATTATTTCCAATATTCACAGGAATTCCTTTATCAAAAAAATAAATTTCAATGAATGTTTTAGTCCTAATTTATTAGTTAGATAATGGAGGACGGCATGTCTAGGTTTATTACAAACAGTCCCATAAA
>NC_090731.1:148094801-148099801 GCF_036898095.1 Palaemon carinicauda
TCGTGTTACAAAATTGTTCCTTAAACTTATATGATTTTTTTTATATATATGGTATACCTGGTGATATGATAAACAATTAATGTTGTATTGATTTTTAGATAAAACTAGGGTAAGGAATATATGTAAGTATAAGGTCAAAAATTTAAATGATGTTCAAATTTAATAGATATGCCCGAAAACATTATCTTCACCATTCAGCAAAAGACCAAGTATTCAGTCCAGAAACACGAGTTTTAATGAATTACCTATTCCACCTTTATAAGGAACAACAAAAGGTTATTATCTACTGATCTGGTAATTTTAGCTAAACTAAACATAAAACTTTTAAAATATTAAAATTAGTTTCTTTAGATAGCATTAAATGGCCATTGTTACGCTTTCATAAAAATTCACCATCCATTTCTCTTAAATAATTTTCCTTGAACTACCTCAAGTAAAGCATGTATAATTGCAAATTGCCCACCCTTTCATCGTTCATTCGAGAGAAGAGTCGTAAATATGTTTATCATTAGCATCTGAGAGCATACGCAATCGTACCATGTTGTTATTGACAAATATATGAAATTAAGATGAACGGATATTAATGAGATGAATGCCACCTAAAATTGTGGCGGGATGTCAACAAAACACAACCCCCCACACCCTTGATCACTCTAACAGACAATTATCTCCACAAAACAAACTTTCCCCTTACGTAATCTACAACCAAACTCTTGGACAGAAGGACAAAACAAAACAAAACATACCCTTAGAAACTATATTTCCTTACAAACTAAAATAAATCATAAACCATCCACATTCAAAATAAATACTTTAAACCAATCAAAACTTAACACTTTAAACTAATCGAAACTTAACACTATAAGATAAATAAAGCGTAATACCATCAAAATAAACACAAAAAAATCCTAACAAACTTAACTTATACCACACACCAACACCAAAAATAAATATATATATGAATTTCTTGTAAAAAATATTATGGTACACCAACACGGTCGCCACACACAAGCCGGACTGTCTTTACGGCACACAACTCTGTGTTTAACAGTTCATTGAGTGGCAATTCGCCACAACTACTTCCCTGATTGGGGCCGTGGTTATTATTATCACCACCACCATCATCATCATCATCATCAACATCATCATCAACAGCAATCTGGATTTGATTCGGTCCGGGTCATCAACAATTGTACAAATCAGAGTGGTCGTATCAAATTCCTTATTACAAGCCAATTCGTCAACAATCAATTAATCCACTTTCAAAAATCGCTCTCCAAAGGAGGAATCGCAGCCTGCCAAAATAAAAAAGAAAAACACGAACACTTCTAGCTAACTGAACTATCGCACTATAATCAAAGATAAATAATAAATTGTTCCTATCATTCACAATCACGACAAGCAAAGATAAACAAAACTGTACTTACTCAGAAAAATCAAAAACACTTCCACGCTGGTCAAAAAATAATAATCCAGCATTCAACCACACAACTGCTTCAGGACGCAGTCAATCAAAAAAAGCATTCGCTCCGAAACATTCACCACTGTCGTAACCTAACTAAAAAATGTAAACAAACAATCTCATTTGTACCAACAGTCTTTCTCACCACCAACGATCATTCTCTAACTACCACTTGCTCCTCGGCGCGCACCGCAGTCACACAAACACACAAACACAAACACAAACACACACACAAACACACAAACACACACACACACTCGCGCGATCTAGCAAAACTAAAGCAAATGAAATTCTCTCTCTCTCTCTCTCTCTCTCTCTCTCTCTCTCTCTCTCTCTCTCTCTCTCTCTCTCTCTCTCAGGATTTGGCAAAACCAAAAATAAAATAAAACAAAAAATAAATCCTCCACATTCCTCCCCCCTTACTTTGCCAAATCCTTCTCACACAACACTTACATTATTTTTTTCATAACCCAGTCGCAGTCGGGAACGGGACCTCTACTCCGAGTAACTGGGCCTCCATATACTCTCTCATTCACTTCCTCCTTATCACAATCATTCGCTACATTAACACTATTCCTATCTAAATCCCTATCATCTAATATATCATGTACAATCATATCTACCTCGTTCTCATCTGGCCCTATAATTACACTCATTTCTGTAAACAGTTCATCCATTTCATCAAAAACATTCTCAACTTTAGCAAAAGATTCATTCATGCTACTTATCATTCTCGTGTCTCTCATTCTTGCGTTATTCATTTTTTCTTTTACATCATCTAACGAAAAGTCACACACACTATAAGTATCATTCATACTCAGCCACGTTTCATCTGTATTAATACATTTATCCTCCACACTCACTTTTACATTTACACCCTTGTCATACTTATTCGTATTCTTACCTATACCTATAAATTTCCCTTGCACTTTCTCCTCACTTAAAACTTTCAAACGCCTCTTTTTCCTATATTCAACCAACACTAATTGTTTATTTTCCAGCCCTAACTTCTCATGCATACTAGATTCATACTTGCTCATTTCCAACCAATTATTCATCCCATTCTCACAAACATTAATCCTATTCCTTCCACGCACACAGGAGGACTCACCCAGCTGAACCCTCTTACACTCTAGTTTCCCGAACATCCTGGCTGATTTACTCCCTTTTTCCTACATACCCTAGCTACATGCCCATCTACCCCACATTCAGTACACTTACCCCGTGGCTCCTTGCACATTCTAGCATAATGACCATCCTTACCACAATTACCGCAAATCACATTTGTACGATTACTCCGACATCCACTCGCTATGTGCCCTGTCATACCACACCGATAACATTTTACCCCTTTCTCTTTCGTGCACTCGCTAATTCTATGCCCTACCTCACCACATCCAAAACAAGCACCAAGAGCCCATCTACATTCATTCTTCTTATGTCCTACTTTCCCACATCTATAACACTTCTCTTCACGGATACAACTACCTGACCTATCTTGCGGCGCACTAGCACTCCTATCCCTCCAAACCTGATTCCCTTGCCTAAACCCTTCATTTGTCCTTACAGGTATTCCCACATTACTCGCCCTAACACTCCTATCTACTACACTATCCGCTACCCTCATCGGTCCTCTCATAACAGCATCTCTAAAACTAACAAATTCTGGCACACTTTCCTCCATTCCAGTTCTTACACTCACAGATTTACTTTCTTTCATACACCTATCCAACTCGTAATCCTCAACTATCTCTAAAATATCATCCCATGTCAATCTTTCTTTCGTCCACCTCATTTTCTCCTTCCGTTTCAAATTAACAAACTCAGCAACATTCTCGGGTACAGTAGCCAAAAACTTCCTCATTAACTCCTTATTCTCATTTATACCTTCATCCCCATACTTCTTCCTAGCTAAAGTTTCCAACCTACATACGTACATTGATATAGCTTCTCTTGCATTCATCCTTGCCTCATCAAAATCATTCTTACGCTTATACTTAACACTCCCTTTCATACGTTTTACCTGCTCAATTATTCTCGTTTTCACACTTTCATAATCAACGTCCCCTACACTCATTATCACTCCATACATCGTCAACAAATACCCAGTCAAATATTCTCCTAACTCCCTAGCCCAAACTCTTTTACTATCACCATACTTATCCTGACAATACCTCTCATACTCCTTGAAAAAATCATATACATCCCTACTGCTATGCTCATTGAACCTTTCACACCGAGGTACCTCTCTCATAAACACAGTCTTACACACATCACGTTCATTCTCACTGCTATCATCACTGTCTACTCCCTTGTTACCTTCTTCCTCATTCGAATATAATGAATCCACTTCCACACTTAAATTCCTATCCTTAACCATTCCCTTCTTACCCTTTTTCTTACTTACCACTTTCACCCATTCACGATCGTCCTTGCTATCAGCCTGATACTTTTTCTTCTCTTTCTTCACATCACTTTTACCTTTCCTTTCATCTTTCCTCTCACCTTTCTGTTCATCCCTACTATGCCTAATTCCCTTATCTTCAATATCACTATCACTATTACTACTATCACTATCACTTCCTTTCCCATTATCATTTACCTTAGCCTTCTCTTCCACTATCAACCCATTACCCGAAGCTGAGGACACTCCTCCGACTGCACCTTCACCCATTAAAGTTTTCATCATCCCCATTACTTGCCCCATCATATCTTCCATTCGTTCCTCATTCTCTTTCATCCTCATCTCAAAACATTCTTCCACTTTCTCTACAGTTCCCTTCAACTCCCTAAGCTCCTTCTGCATCGCCTCATTCTCCCAGTTCAACCTCTCATTCTCTACTAGCAACCTCTCTTTCTCAACTATCAACATCTGCTCCCGTTCTTTATAATGCCGCAATTCCTCCTCCAAAGCCTTTAATTTACCTTCCATTGTCGTTAACCTTAAATCTAAATCCTAAATATAACCTTTGTGAAAGAGTCTGGTTCAATCCCACCTCGACTGTCCCTGTTCGGGCGCCAAAATAATGTGGCGGGATGTCAACAAAACACAACCCCCCACACCCTTGATCACTCTAACAGACAATTATCTCCACAAAACAAACTTTCCCCTTACGTAATCTACAACCAGACTCTTGGACAGAAGGACAAAACAAAACAAAACATACCCTTAGAAACTATATTTCCTTACAAACTAAAATAAATCATAAACCATCCACATTCAAAATAAATACTTTAAACCAATCAAAACTTAACACTTTAAACTAATCGAAACTTAACACTATAAGATAAATAAAGCGTAATACCATCAAAATAAACACAAAAAAAATCCTAACAAACTTAACTTATACCACACACCAACACCAAAAATAAATATATATATGAATTTCTTGTAAAAAATATTATGGTACACCAACACGGTCGCCACACACAAGCCGGACTGTCTTTACGGCACACAACTCTGTGTTTAACAGTTCATTGAGTGGCAATTCGCCACAACTACTTCCCTGATTGGGGCCGTGGTTATTATTATCACCAC
>NC_090731.1:148109801-148114801 GCF_036898095.1 Palaemon carinicauda
ACACACATATAATATATATATATATATATATATATATATATATATATATATATATATATATATATATACATATATATATGTATATATATAGATAGATAGATAAATTTCTACCTCATACTTGGGATCGAACCCTAGCCCCTTCCAACCATGCCCCAAGAGGGTCAGATGGCATGGTTGGAAGCGACCTGGCATTTCATTTGGAGGGGCTAGGGTTCGATTCGAAGTAAGAGGAGGAAATTTATTTCTATTTGAGCACGATATGGTGTTGACTTTCATCTATATATATATATATATATATATATATATATATATATATATATATATATATATATATATATATATATATATATATATATATATATATATATATATATATATATGTTAGAGTAGCAAGCGTATAAATTGTAATCATTATTAGAAAACGTTCCCCCTTTTTGGGAAGTTGTGTTGCAAATATTAGTGATATAAAGACTTATTTTTTATAATTTTTTGAAAGACAGGAAACATAAGACTGCTGTATGACTTGCAAAATGAATTATAATAATGGAATCTAATAATAAAAATTCACCGATTCTGAATATGATTACTATTAGAAAGGGAAAATAGAATACAACAAGAAATTGAACTAAAAACGATCGTTTTACATATAGAGGTTTTGTGAATTTATTGAAAGAGTTTAATATTCAAAGGCAGTGCCATTCGGGCATCAGGAAAACCTTGGGGATTAGGAACATAGGGGGAGGTGAAAAATGCATAGAGAGGTGTAGCAATTGAAGGGATAGATTGCCAGACGAAAAGATACATAGAAACAAAAAACATTGTAGACATATAGGAGAAGAATGGTCAGCCTTTGATAGTGGGAAGTTCTAAAGAAATATACAGATCTTTTAGGATTTATATCAAGTATTTCAGTTGTTGAACCATCATAAAAAAATGTGGACTTACAAGAAAGGATGAAGTAAAGACTAAACATGCTAGAGGCACTCTCAAAATAACACCAGCTTTAAACAAAGTGAGAGAAATTAGACTGAGATGGTCTGGACATGTAAAGAGACGAAAGTAAGACCATTGAAGGGAAAGATTGCCAGAAGAAATGATACAGAGAAACAAAAAAATATTGTTGAAATATAGAAGAATGGTCAGTCTTTGACAGTGAAAAGTGGTAAAGAAAGATACAGATCTTTTAGAATTTATTTGAAATATTTTACACTGTGTTGATGAACCATCATAAAAGATGTGGACTTGCAAGAAAGATAGAGTAAAGAGCAAAAATGTTAGAGGCACTCTCAAAACAGCACTACCTTCAACTAAGGTGAGAGAAGGGAGACCGAGATGGTATGGGCATGTAAAGAGACGAAAGGAAGACCATACGATAAGGAAGATGATGGATATGTGACTACCTGGTGGGGAAAGATTAGGTAGACCAAAATTGCAATGGATTGACTGTGTGAAAAGAGATATGAGGGAGTTGGGATTGAGCAAGGAGGATGCACTGGACCGAAGGAAGTGAAGACATGTGTTGCAGAACTATTACAGCGACTCCAAACAGGCAAAAAGCTTGTAGAGAAAGAAGAAAAAGATGGAAAATTTTGCAATAATATTTATGACAAAAGCTAAGCAGACGGTTATGAAATTGAATGATGATAAACTGAAGAGAAAAGTCTTTTGTCGATAATACGGAAATTTCATGGAGTCATGAAGTATAAAGTAAAAGATTATTCTAAATAAAATGATGCAATTATGTCCTAATATATCATGCCTACGTAATTACCTTCTGAGTTTGAACAATGAGATGAAAGTGTTTTGAATATCCATTTTCATTATTTTTCGTGTTAGGAAAAGCAAGGCAAAATACAAGCTATTATCATATATTGCATGATAATAGGAAGTTCCATTGAAACAAATCAATACAAAAAAAAAAACTTAGTGTTTATCTATTTGTTAATCTAACTATCCTACATATGATAAAATGATGATATTTTTTATGAAAGAATAAAAGATTTGGCAAAAGTGTATTGGCTTTGTGGGAGTAGATGTCTTATGGATGATGGCAAGACCACAGTAGAAGTAAATGACTAGACTATACCAAATAAGGCTGTCGGTTCTATGAGAAAGATAAAGAATACAGAAATTTCTACGAATAATCCATGATTATGAAATTTGAGGGCATTATAAGAAAATTCGAGATACGAAAGACATTTTTTTTTGAGGGGGGGGGGGATAATAAAGGCTTTGATAATGGATTGTTAAAATAGCCTACACGAAAAAGGCATGTGCGCTAAATGTACAGTATGCTGTGATTGGCATTGAGCTGAGAAAACCTCTAGTAAGTTTATAAAGCTGCTGTATCAGTGATGTTATCTTCATTTCAGCTATTAAACTGGCATATCAATGATAGCATAGATGGCATTGATAATATCAATATTGAGTGTAATGACGATGATGATGAGGAGGAGAAAGCTAATATTGGTAACGAGTAGTTTTGACGTAATTCTGTCTAGACAGACACACAGACAAATAAATAAACCGACTCGATTTTATAACCTCCTTGGTGGAGGTAATATCACTGATCATACGAAGGACAATAATGATAGAAACAGTAAAAACCGCTATCATTTTGATAATGAAAACTATAATAATAAAATGTACTATACTGGATTCCTCGCTGTTTACGGCTCATTTTGCCTTTGCCCCAATGTACAATGAATAGTCTGGCCTGTTCTTTACAAATTCTCCTCTTTTCCCATATACCTGACAACACTAAGATAACATAAAAAAATCTTCTTCACTCAAGAGTTTTATTACTGCACTGGCTACATTCCTCTTGGCAAGGGTAGTGTACCAACCGTGTGTCACACGATCGTACATAAATTATTTTGTATATATTCTGCTTGTATCTGCGCTCTTCCCTCGCACTAAAAAGAACCTGAATTAACATGTCTCCGTTTTTCCTCTCTAACATTGTCTGTCTTGTGAACATGAAAATTCCTGTTGCCTTGAGGTTTTGTATATAAAGGAGAGTGTTCTTTAATAAAGTTACTCAGTTGATTGCTTCCTGCCTTTGAGTCACAACCTTTCTCTCGGCCCGTTACATTGGTGACCCAGGAAGTCGACTCGCTCCCACCGCCTTCCAACCCCACCTCCCTCGCCCCTCCATCATTGGTACTATGGCAGACTCTACGGAAGTTGGTGCTGTAGCCGCCCCATTCAAACTTTCATCGTTTGCCCGCGGAGAGGCGTTTGCTTGGTTTCAGCGCGCAGAAGTCCAGTTTCGCATGAAGGGCGTGACTCGCTCAACCACCAGAGCAGATTATGTTCTCGCGGCGATACCCGAGGACACCTTCCCAGAAATATCCGACTGGCTTTGTGAACAAGGAGACACCCCAATAGAGTATGACGCCCACAAAACATACCTTCTGCAGCAGTACTCGCCGTTACCAGCCGCCCGTATAGCAAAGCTTTTTTAGCTCTCGCAACAACCGTTGGGGGACCAAAGGGCTTCGCTTGCCCTCAGGGAAATGACCAGTATCGCTCGCCTTCAACCTGCCGCAGACGGCTCTCCTCGTGAGGTGAACCTACTTCGTGCCCTTTGGATACGCCGTTTACCCGGACCTATACGCGCTGCCATACCCGATGTCGATAGTTTACCCATAAATGACTTGATGACCAAAGCCGACACCCTTATGGACAGCCACTTCAAGACCTCCATCAATGCCTCCGCCCCTGACGAAGAGGATGCCTATTCAACGTCAACTGAAGCTGACATGAATGCCGTAGGACATACACGCCTACCCCGTGACGTGCCGAAGCGGCGACAAATCCACCCACCACCCATTAACCGCTCGCGCCACAATAAATAAATGACTTCTACAGCCACTTACTACCTCCCATCTGCCGCAGTTTTGCAACTACCACTTCAGATTCGGGGCAACCGCGAAGAAATGTGCCAAGGATTGTCAGTGGCCAAAAAACGTGTAAGTAGGCCATCGCTCGTGGCGGTGGCGTCCCGTGTTTCTAATCTTTTCTTTTTAGATGATGCAGGAACGGGTGTGGGATTTTTGGTAGACATGGGTGCTTGTCGTTCTCTTTTGCCAAGGAAACTCTTCAAGACACGAAGTAGTCTGTCTACATCTGCCGACATCCGCTTGGTAGCTGCCAACGGATCTGCGATACCCACCTACGCTTACGAGAACCTCACATTATCGTTCGGAAACGATAAATTCAATTGGAAGTTTCTCGTTGCTGACATCACATTGCCAATCCTCGGTGAGGATTTCCTCTCTCATTTCCACCTTCTGGTCGATGTCGCCCACCGACGATTGGTCAACGCAGACTCGTACTTGTCGACACCTCTTCAACCCGCCCCCTCTAACCTCGCTCTCCACATCAGCGCACCCACGGATGCCTACGCCCACCTCCTCACGTCATACCCCGAAGTTTTCCGTCCAGAACTTCGCCAAACGCCCACAGTTCCTGCCAAGCACGGTATTTATCCCCATATCAAGACGACGGGACACCCAGTCTTCGTAAAATTCAGACGTCTGGCACCGGAACGATTGGCAGCCGCCAAACAGACGTTCGCTGAAATGGAGGAAATGGGCCTTTGCCAAAAGGCCTCCAGCCCATGATCGTCACCCTTACACATCCTTCTGAAGAAAGACGGCTCCCTCCGTCCATGCGAGGATTACAGGCCCCTGAACATGCAAACAGAACCGGATCACTACCCCCTCCCAAACATTGCCAACGTGACCTCCTACCTGCACAAAGCAAAGGTTTTCTCTACACTCGACCTCCTGAAGGGGTATTATCAGGTGCCTATGAACTCAGAAAACATCCCCAAGACTGCCATCACCACTCCGTTTGGTACATACACCTTCAATTACTCCTGTTTTGGCCTTCGTAATGCTGGGGCCACGTTTCAACGTCTCATGGATGGCATCTTAGGGGACCTCCCTTTCTGTGTATGTTAGGTGGACGACATACTTGTGTTCTCCTCCTCA
>NC_090731.1:148119801-148129801 GCF_036898095.1 Palaemon carinicauda
ATGCTGATTTACTGTTTGATGGGTAACCAATTACCCTAATGCACAAGGCGGGCATAACTGCTTGATGGTATACACCTGTGAATTTTCAAAATAATATATTGCTTGATAAAGTCACACCATCGAGACAGTAGGAATAAATTATCCAGACACATGGCATCAATGGGTCATTTTAAGTGTTTAGAAAACAGTTTTTCTCTCAGATTATTCTGATTTGTGTAAACCATAATTGTGTTTTCAAAGTGGTGGATGGCGAGGAAGAAAAATAATACACTCCAAAAACAGTAATGTTCTACAGATCTATAAGCGTGAGGGAATGATATTGCAGCAATTCATTATTTGTGAAAAAGGAAGGGAGGAAATTAGAGGCTTATTGTTTACTTTGAGGAAATTAAATATTAATTTATTAAAGAAAAAAAAAAACACTACTCCAAAAATTGTAACGCCCCATCCCCCTAAAAATGAGAACAGTAATTCTTATATTTGTCCTTTAAAAAATGACTGTATAACATTTACCAAGTAATTATTTTTCCTGTAAAGGAGGATTTATTTCAATATAATTGAGTCGATAGTTTTTATGAAAAGATATCATAAGTATTTTTTCGTAAGCAGTGACAGTTCATTTGCTGTCAAAATTTCCTTTATTTGGTTGAAAACAAGATCTAGGCATTCTAAGCTTTTACTATATATATATATATATATATATATATATATATATATATATATATATATATATATGTGTATATATATATATATATATATATATATATATATATATATATATATATATATATATATATATATATATATATATATATATATCTATATATATATATACAAATAAGCCATATATATTTTTGATACATTAATGTCTGGATTCTCTTAACAACCTTGGGATCAGAGCCCCAGGCGAAATCACACAAAGACAAGAGCTTGTGTCCGGCCGGGAATCGAACCCTGGTCGGCAAGCTTGTATAGACAGTGACTAAACCACTTGGCCGGGAATCGAACCCTGGTCGGCAAGCTTGTATAGACAGTGACTAAACCACTTGGCCAAGTGGTTTAGTCACTGTCTATACAAGCTTGCCGACCAGGGTTCGATTCCCGGCCGGACACCAGCTCTTGCCTTTGTGTGATTTCGCCTGGGGCTCTGATGCCGAGGTCGTTAAGAGAATCCAGACATTAATGTATCAAAAAAAAAAAAAAAATATATATATATATATATATATATATATATATATATATATATATACACATATATATATATATATATATATATATATATATATATATATATATATATATATATATATATATATATATACTGTACATATATATACATATATTCATATATATATATATATATATATATATATATATATATATATATATATATATATATATATATATATATATATATACATATATATATATATATATATATATGTATGTATATATATATATATATATATATATATATATATATATATATATATATATATATATATATATATATATATATATATATATATATATATATCATACATTTAAACTATAAGAACCCTTTCGTGAAAATGAAATTGATCGGTGAAACTTTTCACTATCCTTATTTTGAACTGGATGGACCAGTTACATAATAACTCAGTCAACAACATCTCACTTCCCGTAACCTGTTACAGTTACAGTGTAACACGAGGCTGTAATCTATGATTACTAGCTGGGGGAGTTCATTAAAGAATTTCCCCTCATGGAAGCACCAGTTAGTGGAGGAATGAAGCACCCGAGTCCCGGAAGGAGAACATGACAGTTTAGTCAGTTAGGACATAGTCCTGGACATGGGAGGTAATCCGTTTAACACCGTTCAGGAGTCTAGTGCCTCTGCACCCAAGGGGCCTTCGTCTTGTGACGGAGCCGAGAGAGGGTTGTGAACTCAAAGGCAGGAAGCAATCGACTGAGTTATATTATTGTAGAACACTCTCCTTATATACAAAACCTCAAGGCAACAGTACATAACAAGTTCAGAAGACAGACAATATTACAGAGGAAAAACCAGACATGAATTTTCATGTTCGTTTTAGTGCGAGGGAAGAGCGAAGATACAAGCATAATATATACAAAAGGAATTATGTACAATTGTGTGAAACACGGTTGGTACATGGCTCCCCCCCTAAAAATGACATACTGTACATGTTAAATAGGGCGCCCTGATCTAGAGAGGCGAACTGTAGGCGGGTCATCTGGCAGAAGATAAGCAGGTTTTAGACGATCAATGGAGACCCAGTCTTCTTTGCCCCGAATGTTTAGGAGGAATGCTTTCGGACTGCGTCGGATCACAAGGAAAGGGCCCGTGTAAGGGGGCGTTAGTGGTGGCTTGCTGGTGTCGTTGCGCAGGAAGACGTGCGTTGTAGAGTGCAAGTCCGTTGGTATGTGATGCTTCGCTGGGGGCTTGTAAGTCTGGCGGCACGGAGTAAATTTTCCCACAACGTGACGTATGCGCTGGAAATCGTCGGAGGAGGTTGTAGAAGGAAAAAATTCGGCAGGGACGACCAACGGGTCGCCATACACCATTTCAGCTGCCGAGACGTTGAGGGCGTCTTTAGGAGTGGTCCTTAGTCCCAGGAGGACCCAGGGAAGCTGAGTAAACCAGTTGCAATCCTTGCAGCGGGACATCAAAGCTGCTTTGAGGGTGCGATGAAAACGTTCAACCATTCCATTGGCAGCGGGGTTGTAGGCTGTTTTCTGATGTAGGGTGATGCCCAGGATATTCGCTAATGACGTCCACAATTGAGAGGTGAAAGTGGTTCCCCTGTCAGAAGTAATATGCTCAGGGATACCGAATCTTGAAATCCATCCAGAGAGTAAGGTAGATGTACATGAGGCGGACGTTGCAGTTTCCATGGGAATGGCTTCAGGCCAACGAGTGGAGCGGTCGATGACGGTAAACAGGTAACGATGTCCTTGTGATGTGGGTAGGGGGCCGACAACGTCGACGTGAATGTGTGCGAAACGACGCTGAGGTTGAGGAAAGGTGCCCACTCCTGAATCCGTGTGTTGATGTACTTTGGAAGTTTGGCAAGAAGTACAGGCGCGGACCCAATCCTTAGCATCCTTAGAAATGCCGTGCCAAATGAACTTTGCCTTCAGCAGCTGTGCAGTAGAACGGCACGAGGGATGTGAAAGGCCGTGAATGAAATCAAACACCTGTCGGCGCATGGGAGCAGGAATCCAAGGTCGCGGTCTACCAGTACTGACGTCACAGAGGAGGGTGGTGTTGGAGTCTTCGAGGGGAAAGTCTTCCCAATGGAGGGACGTGCAGGATGTCCTACAAGCTTGATACTCTGGATCCTGTCGTTGGGCTTCAGCCAGGGAGTTGTAATCCAATCCCAGTTGAACGGCAGCCAACGTGTTTCTTGACAGGGCATCGGCAACGGGATTCATTTTCCCAGGGACGTATTGGAGGGTGCAATCGTATTTAGCCACGGTGGAGAGATGTCGGCGTTGATGGGCGGACCAGGCATCAGACTGTCGAGTGAAGGCGTGCACCAGAGGCATGTGGTCTGTGCGAATGACGAAGGGCGTACCTTCTAAGAAATGGCGAAAGTGACGGACAGCCAAGTGCACCGCCAGCAATTCTCGATCGAAGGTAGAATAACCCGATTCTGCCTTGGACAGTTTTCTGCTGAAGAAGGCCAATGGGCGGGGCGAGCCTTTGACCACCTGCTCGAGTACTGCACCAATAGCGACGTCGCTGGCATCGGTGGAGAGAAGGAGAGGGGCGAGTGGGATAGGAAAAGTGAGAGCCGCAGCAGTTGATAGGGCCTTCTTTGCATTGCAGAAGGCTGTTTCTTGAAGGGGACCCCACTTCAGGTCCTTCGGCTTGCCCTTGAGGGAGGCGTGGAGGGGAGCAAGAGTGGCGGCAATGTCTGGCAGAAAACGGTGATAATAATTGATCATGCCCAAGAATTCCTGCAGAGCTTTGACGGTCGAGGGCACGGGGAAGTTCTGACCGGCTGCTATCTTCTCAGGGAGGGGGTGGACACCTTCAGGAGTGATGCGGTGCCCTAAGAACGATACTTCATTGGCCCCAAAGGTACACTTGTCGTACCGGACTACAAGGCCGTTTTGTTGCAGGCGGTCGAGCACGATACGCAGGTGACGGAGGTGTTCCTCTTTTGAGGAGGAAAACACAAGTATGTCGTCCACCTAACATACACAGAAATGGAGGTCCCCTAAGATGCCATCCATGAGACGTTGAAACGTGGCCCCAGCATTACGAAGGCCAAAACAGTAATTGAAGGTGTATGTACCAAACGGAATGGTGATGGCAGTCTTAGGGATGTCTTCTGGGTTCATAGGCACCTGATACTACCCCTTCAGGAGATCGAGCGTAGAGAAAACCTTTGCTTTGTGCAGGTAGGAGGTCACGTCGGCAATGTTTGGGAGGGGGTAGTGCTCCGGTTCTGTTTGCATGTTCAGGCGCCTGTAATCCCCGCACGGACAGAGAGAGCCGTCTTTCTTCAGAAGGATGTGTAAGGGTGACGACCATGGGCTGGAGGCCTTTTGGCCAAGGCCCATTTCCTCCATTTCGGCGAACGTCTGTTTGGTGGCTGCCAATCGTTCCGGTGCCAGACGTCTGAATTTTGCGAAGACTGGGGGTCCCGTCGTCTTGATATGGTGATAAATACCGTGCTTGGCAGGAACCGTGGGCGTTTGGCGAAGTTCTGGACTGAAAACTTCCGGGTACGACGTGAGGAGGTGGGCGTAGGCATCCGTGGGTGCGCTAGTGTGGAGAGCGAGGTTAGAGGGGTCGGGTTGAAGAGGTGTCGACAAGTACGAGTCTGCGTTGACCAATCGTCGGTGGGCGACATCGTCCAGAAGGTGAAAATGAGAGAGGAAATCCGCACCGAGGATTGGCATGGTGACGTCAGCAACGAGAAACTTCCAATTGAATTTACCGTTTCCGAACGATAATGTGAGGTTCTCGTAACCGTAGGTGGGTATCGCAGATCCGTTGGCAGCTACCAAGCGGACGTCGGCAGATGTAGACAGACTACGTCGTGTCTTGAAGAGTTTCCTTGGCAAAAGAGAACGACAAGCACCCGTGTCTATCAAAAATCGCACGCCCGTTCCTGCATCCTGTAAAAAGAAAAGATTAGAAACACGGGAGGCCACCGCCACGAGTGATGGCCTACTTACACGTTTTTTGGCCACTGACAATCCTCGGCACATTTCTTCGCAGTTGCCCCGAATTTGAAGTGGTAGTAGCAAAACTGTGGCGGATGGGAGGTAGTAAGTGGCTGTAGAAGTCGTTTGTTGGGGCGCGAGCGATCGGTGGGTGGTGGGCGGCTTTGTCTCTGCTTCGGCACGTCACGGTGTGGGCGTGTATGTCCTACGGCATTCATGTCAGCTTCAGTTGACGTTGAATAGGCATCCTCTTCGTCAAGGGTGGAGGCGTTGATGGAGGTCTTGAAGTGGCTGTCCATAAGGGCGTCGGCTTTGGTCATCAAGTCATTTATGGGTAAACTATCGACATCGGGTATGGCAGCGCGTATAGGTCCGGGTAAACGGCGTATCCAAAGGGCACGAAGTAGGTTCACCTCACGAGGAGAGCCGTCTGCGGCAGGTTGAAGGCGAACGATACTGGTCATTTCCCTGAGGGCAAGCGAAGCCCTTTGGTCCCCCAACGGTTGTTGCGAGAGCTGAAAAAGCTTTGCTACACGGGCGGCTGGCGACGGCGAGTACTGCTGCAGAAGGTATGTTTTGAGAGCGTCATACGCTATTGGGGTGTCTCCTTGTTCACAAAGCCAGTCGGATATTTCCGGGAAGGTGTCCTCGGGTATCGCTGCGAGAACATAATCTGCTTTGGTGGTTGAGCGAGTCACGCCGTTGATGCGAAACTGGAATTCTGTGCGCTGAAACCAAGCAAATGCTTCTCCCCTGGCGAACGGTGAAAGTTTCAATGGGGCGGCAGCAGCGCCAACTGCTGTAGTAGAGTCCGCCATAGTACTAACGATGGAGGGGCGAGGGAGGTGGGGGTGGAAGGCAGTGGGAGCGAGTCAACTTCCGGGGTCACCAATGTGACGGAGCCGAGAGAGGGTTGTGAACTCAAAGGCAGGAAGCAATCGACTGAGTTATATTATTGTAGAACACTCTCCTTATATACAAAACCTCAAGGCAACAGGACATAACAAGTTCACAAGACAGACAATATTACAGAGGAAAAACCAGACATGAATTTTCATGTTCGTTTTAGTGCGAGGGAAGAGCGAAGATACAAGCATAATATATACAAAAGGAATTATGTACAATTGTGTGAAACACGGTTCGTACATGGCTCCCCCCCCTAAAAATGACATACTGTACATGTTAAATAGGGCGCCCTGATCTAGAGAGGCGAACTGTAGGCGGGTCATCTGGCAGAAGATAAGCAGGTTTTAGACGATCAATGGAGACCCAGTCTTCTTTGCCCCGAATGTTTAGGAGGAATGCTTTCAGACTGCGTCGGATCACAAGGAAAGGGCCCGTGTAAGGGGGCGTTAGTGGTGGCTTGCTGGTGTCGTTGCGAAGGAAGACGTGCGTTGCAGAGTGCAAGTCCGTTGGTATGTGATGCTTCGCTGGGGGCTTGTAAGTCTGGCGGCACGGAGTAAATTTTCCCACAACGTGACGTATGCGCTGGAGATCGTCGGAGGAGGTTGTAGAAGGAAAAAATTCGGCAGGGACGACCAACGGGTCGCCATACACCATTTCAGCTGCCGAGACTTTGAGGGCGTCTTTAGGAGTGGTCCTTAGTCCCAGGAGGACCCAGGGAAGCTGAATAAACCAGTTGCAATCCTTGCAGCGGGACATCAAAGCTGCTTTGAGGGTGCGATGAAAACGTTCAACCATTCCATTGGCAGCAGGGTTTTAGGCTGTTGTCTGATGTAGGGTGATGCCCAGGAGATTCACTAATGACGTCCACAATTGAGAGGTGAAAGTGGTTCCCCTGTCAGAAGTAATATGCTCAGGGATACCGAATCTTGAAATCCATCCAGAGAGTAAGGTAGATGTACATGAGGCGGACGTTGCAGTTTCCATGGGAATGGCTTCAGGCCAACGAGTGGAGCGGTCGATGACGGTAAACAGGTAACGATGTCCTTGTGATGTGGGTAGGGGGCCGACAACGTCGACGTGAATATATGCGAAACGACGCTGAAGTTGAGGAAAGGTGCCCACTCCTGAATCCGTGTGTCGATGTACTTTGGAAGTTTGGCAAGAAGTACAGGCGCGGACCCAATCCTTAGCATCCTTAGAAATGCCGTGCCAAATGAACTTTGCCTTCAGCAGCTGTGCAGTAGAACGGCACGAGGGATGTGAAAGGCCGTGAATGAAATCAAACACCTGTCGGCGCATGGGAGCAGGAATCCAAGGTCGCGGTCTACCAGTACTGACGTCACAGAGGAGGGTGGTGTTGGAGTCTTCGAGGGGAAAGTCTTCCCAATGGAGGGACGTGCAGGATGTCCTACAAGCTTGATACTCTGGATCCTGTCGTTGGGCTTCAGCCAGGGAGTTGTAATCCAATCCCAGTTGAACGGCAGCCAACGTGTTTCTTGACAGGGCATCGGCAACGGGATTCATTTTCCCAGGGACGTATTGGAGGGTGCAATCGTATTTAGCCACGGCGGAGAGATGTCGGCGTTGACGGGCGGACCAGGCATCAGACTGTCGAGTGAAGGCGTGCACCAGAGGCATGTGGTCTGTGCGAATGACGAAGGGCGTACCTTCTAAGAAATGGCGAAAGTGACGGACAGCCAAGTGCACCGCCAACAATTCTCGATCGAAGGTAGAATAACCCGATTCTGCCTTGGACAGTTTTCTGCTGAAGAAGGCCAATGGGCGGGGCGAGCCTTTGACCACCTGCTCGAGTACTGCACCAATAGCGACGTCGCTGGCATCGGTGGAGAGAAGGAGAGGGGCGTGTGGGATAGGAAAAGTGAGAGCCGCAGCAGTTGATAGGGCTTTCTTTGCATTGCAGAAGGCTGCTTCTTGAAGGGGACCCCACTTCAGGTCCTTCGGCTTGCCCTTGAGGGAGGCGTAGAGGGGAGCAAGAGTGGCGGCAATGTCTGGCAGAAAACGGTGATAATAATTGATCATGCCCAAGAATTCCTGCAGAGCTTTGACGGTCGAGGGCGCGGGGAAGTTCTGAACGGCTGCTATCTTCTCAGGGAGGGGGTGGACACCTTCAGGAGTGATGCGGTGCCCTAAGAACGATACTTCATTGGCGCCAAAGGTACACTTGTCGTACCGGACTACAAGGCCGTTTTGTTGCAGGCGGTCGAGCACGATGCGCAGGTGACGGAGGTGTTCCTCTTTTGAGGAGGAGAACACAAGTATGTCGTCCACATAACATACACAGAAATGGAGGTCCCCTAAGATGCCATCCATGAGACGTTGAAACGTAGCCCCAGCATTACGAAGGCCAAAACAGGAGTAATTGAAGGTGTATGTACCAAACGGAGTGGTGATGGTAGTCTTAGGGATGTCTTCTGGGTTCATAGGCACCTGATAATACCCCTTCAGGAGATCGAGCGTAGAGAAAACCTTTGCTTTGTGCAGGTAGGAGGTCACGTTGGCAATGTTTGGGAGGGGGTAGTGATCCGGTTCTGTTTGCTTGTTCAGGCGCCTGTAATCCCCGCACGGACAGAGAGAGCCGTCTTTCTTCAGAAGGATGTGTAAGGGTGACGACCATGGGCTGGAGGCCTTTTGGCAAAGGCCCATTTCCTCCATTTCGGCGAACGTCTGTTTGGTGGCTGCCAATCGTTCCGGTGCCAGACGTCTGAATTTTGCGAAGACTGGGGGTCCCGTCGTCTTGATATGGTGATAAATACCGTGCTTGGCAGGAACCGTGGGCGTTTGGCGAAGTTCTGGACAGAAAACTTCCGGGTACTTCGGGAGGAGGTGGGCGTAGGCATCCGTGGGTGCGCTAATGTGGAGAGCGAGGTTAGAGGGGTCGGGTTGAAGAGGTGTCGACAAGTACGAGTCTGCGTTGACCAATCGTCGGTGGGCGATATCGACCAGAAGGTGGAAATGAGAGAGGAAATCCGCACCGAGGATTGGCATGGTGACGTCAGCAACGAGAAACTTCCAATTGAATTTACCGTTTCCGAACGATAATGTGAGGTTCTCGTAACCGTAGGTGGGTATCGCAGATCCGTTGGCAGCTACCAAGTGGACGTCGGCAGATGTAGACAGACTACGTCGTGTCTTGAAGAGTTTCCTTGGCAAAAGAGAACGACAAGCACCCGTGTCTATCAAAAATCGCACGCCCGTTCCTGCATCCTGTAAAAAGAAAAGATTAGAAACACGGGAGGCCACCGCCACGAGTGATGGCCTACTTACACGTTTTTTGGCCACTGACAATCCTCGGCACATTTCTTCGCAGTTGCCCCGAATCTGAAGTGGTAGTAGCAAAACTGCGGCGGATGGGAGGTAGTAAGTGGCTGTAGAAGTCGTTTGTTGGGGCGCGAGCGATCGGTGGGTGGTGGGCGGCTTTGTCTCTGCTTCGGCACGTCACGGTGTGGGCGTGTATGTCCTACGGCATTCATGTCAGCTTCAGTTGACGTTGAATAGGCATCCTCTTCGTCAAGGGTGGAGGCGTTGATGGAGGTCTTGAAGTGGCTGTCCATAAGGGCGTCGGCTTTGGTCATCAAGTCATTTATGGGTAAACTATCGACATCGGGTATGGCAGCGCGTATAGGTCCGGGTAAACGGCGTATCCAAAGGGCACGAAGTAGGTTCACCTCACGAGGAGAGCCGTCTGCGGCAGGTTGAAGGCGAGCGATACTGGTTATTTCCCTGAGGGCAAGCGAAGCCCTTTGGTCCCCCAACGGTTGTTGCGAGAGCTGAAAAAGCTTTGCTACACGGGCGGCTGGCGACGGCGAGTACTGCTGCAGAAGGTATGTTTTGAGAGCGTCATACGCTATTGGGGTGTCTCCTTGTTCACAAAGCCAGTCGGATATTTCCGGGA
>NC_090731.1:148134801-148157301 GCF_036898095.1 Palaemon carinicauda
TTATTTTATCACATTAGTCCAGTTTGAAACCTCTATTCTATTTTCAGTTATTGCACGTCTTTTTCGTTGATTGTTTAATTGGGTGGATCCTTCGTTCTTTTCCTCCTCTTCCCGTTAACTAACTTTCGTTTTGACGTCCCGATTGCATATCAGTCTTTTAGGAGTCCTGGTGAGGGCAGGAAACTCTATCCTCTAAGTATTCGTTAGCCAATTCCTCTCCTCCTACAGGAGTGCTTTTTGGTCGACTTTCCTTTGACGAACATCTTGAAGGCGATTCATGACGACAGAACCCAAGTGAACCAGATATCCCTTCACAATTAAGATATTCTTTTTATTACAAATACGGCAAAATGTCTCTTGTTTTTCGAATTGCCTCTTATGACGGAGCGTTGGTTGTATCTTTTAAAAGCTCACAAACACTAAAGACGGACAGATCATGACGAGGATGACAAAATGACGACCGAAGCTGGAGCCTGAAGCTCAAATTGGGGGCGCCTTTAAAAAGACATCTCCGATCCCAAATACCCCTCCTGCTTATTCCCTCTTACCACAAATTAGTGTAAACATAGATTCTAGAACATTAGCAGAAATTTCCTCTCGTTGATAATTAACATCACTAGATTTGGTGGGCCATAGAAGTATCTTGGGTTCTTTGAAGGCATTGAGTAATCTAGTGTGAAGCTCAAGACTAACTTCTTTGATCCAGTCATTATCTCCCAAATCATAAGCAGAAAGAACAATTGTTTTCAGTGATTCTAAAGATTTACAGAATATCAGTGTCTTTAAATGGGGTGATGAGAAGTCGATGCTGTCCTTCAGGTCACAACAGTGTTCAATCTTAACCTGAGATTGACTAGTTATTTCACTGGAACCCTGTCTATTATAGTCAGTTTATTTCCAAGGATGGTAATGGAGTTAGAGAAAATGAAGCTATCAATTTCATCCCGAAATTAATGTTATATCACAAGGCTATGGTCATTCGATATTCAAGTTGAAAATTAAATTCTATTGGACAGCTGTTGTGATTACCCTAATTATAGTTTTAAATATAGTTCATTGATATATGGTTAAAATATCTAGCTTTTCTTTATCTGACAAATTTCTGCAATGGTAGAATTAATTAATTTCTATCTTTAAGGCTTATGATTGATGTCTGATATCGTGTGCATTAATTAGGATATTGAATAATTTATATATTCTACGTTATAGCATTTTGTTCCTAAGAATTTAAAAGGTTAAAGATGTCTGGTTTCAGATCGAGTTTCATCAGAAGAGATGCTCACCAGAACGTCAGCCGGCAAGCTATTCTCTCCACCAGGTACTCTATTTACTTGAGATTCACTGGAGTTTCTTCAAAAACACCTGCATGACAATTCATCCCGTGTCTTGAACTGCATGACTTTGCGCGCTCTGATACCGAACATGTTCACCTGATTTACAGACAATGTAAACAGGGGCATAACTGTAAAAGCTTATTTGATTTTACGCGGTTTAGGTATCAAAAGGCCTTCCCTCCAAAACTTTAGGTCTTTCCAACTTCCAGCATTAACTCTCTCCTTTCAAAACTTCAGGCCGTCCCAACTTCCAGCATTAACTCTCTCCTTTCTAAACTTTAGGCCTTCCCAATTTCCAGCATAAACTCTCCTTTCTAAGCTCCAGGCCGTCCCAACTTCCAGCATTAACTATTTCCTTTCTAAACTTCAGGCCTTCCCAACTTCCAGCATTAACTCTATCCTTTCTAAACTTTAGGCCTTCCCAATTTCCAGCATAAACTCTCCTTTCTAAGCTCCAGGCCGTCCCAACTTCCAGCATTAACTCTTTCCTTTCTAAACTTCAGGCCTTCCCAACTTCCAGCATTAACTCTCTCCTTTCTAAACTTTAGGCCTTCCCAATTTCAAGCATAAACTCTCCTTTCTAAGCTCCAGGCCGTCCCAACTTCCAGCATTAACTCTTTCCTATCTAAACTTCAGGCCTTCCCAACTTCCAGCATTAACTCTCTCCTTTCTAAACTTCAGGCCTTCCCAATTTCCAGCATAAACTCTCCTTTCTAAGCTTCAGCCCGTCCCAACTTCCTGTATTAACTCTTTCCTTTCTAAACTTCAGGCCTTTCGAACTTCCAGCATTAACTCTCTCCTTTCTAAACTTCAGGCCTTCCCAACTTCCAGCATTAACTTTCTCCTTTCTAAACTTTAGGCCTTCCCAACTTCCTGCATTAACTATTTCCTTTCTAAACTTCAGGCCTTCCCAACTTCCAGCATTAACTCTTTCCCTTCTAAACTTCAGGCCTTCCCAACTTCCAGCATTAACTCTTTCCTTTCTAAACCTCAAGCCTTCCCAACTTCCAGCATGGACTCTTTTCTTTCTTAACTTCAGTCCTTCCCAACTTCCAACATTAACTCTTTCCTTTCTAGACTTCAGGCCTTCCCAACTTCCTGCATTAACTCTTCCCTTTCTAAACTTCAAGCCTTCCCAACTTCCAGCATTAACTCTTTCCTTCCTAAACTTCAGGCCTTCCCAACTTCCTGCATTAACTTTTTCCTTTCTAAACTTCAGGCCTTCCCAACTTCCTGCATTAACCCTTTCCTTTCTAAACTTCAGGCCTTCCTAACTTCCAGCATTAACTCTTTCCCTTCTAAACTTCAGGCCTTCCCAACTTCCTGCATTAACTCTTTCTTATTTAAACTCCAGGCCTTCCCAACTTCCAGCATTAACTCTTTCCTTTCTAAACTTCAGGCCGTCCCAACTTCCTGCATTAACTCTTTCATTTCTAAATTTCAGGATTTTCCCAACTTCCTGCATTAACTCTTTCCTTTCTAAACTTCAGGCCTTCCCAACTTCCAGCATTAACTCTTTCCTTTCTAAACTTCAGGCCGTCCCAACTTCCAGCATTAACTCTTTCTTTTCTAAACTTCAGGACTTCCCAACTTCCTGCATTAACTCATTCCTTTCTAAACTTCAGGCCTTGCCAACTTCCTGCATTAACTCTTTCCTTTCTAAACTTCAGGCTTTCCCAACTTCCTGCATTAACTTTTTCCTTTCTAAACTTCAGGACTTCCCAACTTCCTGCATTAACTCTTTCCTTTCTAAACTTCAGGCCTTCCCAACTTCCTGCATTAACTCTTTCCTTTCTAAACTTCAGGACTTCCCAACTTCCTGCATTAACTCTTTCCTTTCTAAACTTCAGGCCTTCCCAACTTCCTGCATTAACTCTTTCCTTTCTAAACTTCAGGCCTTCCCAACTTCCTGCATTAACTCTTTCCTTTCTAAACTTCAGGCCTTCCCAACTTCCTGCATTAACTTTTTCCTTTCTAAATTTCAGGTTTTCCCAACTTCCAGCATTAACTCCTTCCTTTCTAAACTTCAGGCCTTCCCAACTTCCTGCATTAACTCTTTCCTTTCTAAACTTCAGGCCTTCCCAACTTCCTGCATTAACTCTTTCCTTTCTAAACTTCAGGCCTTCCCAACTTCCTGCATTAACTTTTTCCTTTCTAAATTTCCGGTTTTCCCAACTTCCAGCATTAACTCTTTCCTTTCTAAACTTCAGGCCTTCCCAACTTCCTGCATTAACTCTTTCCTTTCTAAATTTCAGGCTTTCCCAACTTCCTGCATTAACTCTTTCCTTTCTAAACTTAAGGCCTTCCCAACTTTCAGCATTAACTCTTTCTTTTCTAAACTTCAGGCCTTCCCAACTTCCTGCATTCACTCTTTCCTTTCTAAACTTCAGGCTTTCCCAACTTCATGCATCAACTCTTTCCTTTCTAAACTTCAGGCCTTCCCAACTTCCAGCATTAACTCTTTCCTTTCTTAACTTCAGGCCTTCCCAACTTCATGCATTAACTCTTTCCTTTCTAAGCTTCAGACCTTCCCAACTTCCTGCATTAACTCATTCCTTTCTAAACTTCAGGCCTTCCCAACTTCCTGCATTAACTCTTTCCTTTCTAAACTTCAGGCTTTCCCAACTTCAAGCATTAACTCTTTCCCTTCTAAACTTCCGGCCTTCCCAACTTCCTGCATTAACTCTTTTCTTTCTAATTTTCAGGTCTTCGCAACTTCCAACATTAACTCCTTCCTTTCTAAACTTCAGGCCTTCCCAACTTCGTGCATTAACTCTTTCCTTTCTAAATTTCAGGCCTTCCCAACTTCCTGCATTAACTCATTCCTTTCTAAACTTCAGGCCTTCCCAACTTCCTGCATTAACTCTTTCCTTTCTAAACTTCAGGCCTTCCCAATTTCCAGCATTAACTCTTTCCCTTCTAAACTTCCGGCCTTCCAAACTTCCTGCATTAACTCTTTCCTTTCTAAATTTCAGGTCTTCGCAACTTTCAACATTAACTCATTCCTTTCTAAACTTCAGGCCTTCCTAACTTCCTGCATTAACTCGTTCATTTCTAAACTTCAGGCCTTCCCAACTTCCAGCATTAACTCTTCCCTTTCTAAACTTCAAGCCTTCCCAACTTCCAGCATTAACTCTTTCCCTTCTAAACTTCCAGCCTTCCCAACTTCCTGCATTAACTCTTTCCCTTCTAAACTTCCAGCCTTCCCAACTTCCTGCATTAACTCTTTCCCTTCTAAACTTCCAGCCTTCCCAACTTCCTGCATTAACTCTTTCCCTTCTAAACTTCCGGCCTTCCCAACTTCCTGCATTAACTCTTTCCTTTCTAAATTTCAGGTCTTCACAACTTCCAACATTAACTCCTTCCTTTCTAAACTTCAGGCCTTCCCAACTTCATGCATTAACTCTTTCCTTTCTAAACTTCAGGCCTTTCCAACTTCCTGCATTAACTCTTTCCTTTCTAAACTTCAGGCCTTCCCAACTTCCAGCATTAACTCTTTCCTTTCTAAGCTTCAGGCCTTCCCAACTTCCTGCATTAACTCATTCCATTCTAAACTTCAGGCCTTCCCAACTTCATGCATTAACTCTTTCCTTTCTAAATTTCAGGCCTTCCCAATTTCCTGCATTAACTCTTTCCTTTCTAAACTTCAGGCTTTCCCAACTTCCAGCATTAACTCTCTCCTTTCTAAACTTTAGGCCTTCCTAACTTCCAGCATTAATTCATTCCTTTCTAAACTTCAGGCCTTCCCAATTTCAAGCATTAATTCTTTCCTTTCTAAACTTCAGGCCTTCCCAACTTCAAGCATTAACTCTTTCCTTTCAAGACTTTAGGCCTTCCCAACTTCCAGCATTAACTCTTTCCTTTCTAAACTTCAGGCCTTCCCAACTTCCTGCATTAACTCTTTCCTTTCTAAACTCCAGGCCTTCCCAACTTCCAGCATTAATTCTTTTCTTTCTAAACTTCAGGCCTTCCCAAATTACTGCATTAACTCTTTCCTTTCTAAACTTCAGGCCTTCCCAACTTCCAGCATTAACTCTTTCCTTTCTGAACTTCAGGCTTTCCCAACTTCCTGCATTAACTCTTTCCTTTTTAAACTTCAGGCCTTCCCAACTTCCATCATTAAATCTTTCCTTTCTAAACTTCAGGCCGTCCCAATTTCCTGCATTAACTCTTTCCTTTCTAAACTTCAGGCCTTCCAAACTTCCTGCATTAACTCTTTCCTTTCTAAACTTCAGGCCTTCCCAACTTCCTGCATTAACGCTTTCCTTTCTAAACTTCAGGCCTTCCCAACTTCAAGCATTAATTCTTTCCTTTCTAAACTTGAGTCCTTCCCAACTTCCAGCATTAACTTTTTCCTTTCTAAACTTAATAATAATAATAATAATAATAATAATAATAATAATAATAATAATAATAATAATAATAATAATAATAATAATAATAATAATAATAATATAGCTTTCTAAACGTCACACCCAATCTTCCCAAATTTCAACATTTACAAAAAAGATTATTCATCCTTCGAAGGCTAATTTTAGGGTTGTGCCTTGGGTAAACAGGGGGTAAATATTCTGCAAACAAGTGAAAGGTCTTAGACAAACAATGAAGGTAGTGTTGGATTAGGATTTGTGCAGTTCACAAGGACTCGAATTTCCTAAGCTGCGATATCTTCACCTGATTACTGTTTTTTATATGTAGTCAGTCTCTCTCTCTCTCTCTCTCTCTCTCTCTCTCTCTCTCTCTCTCTCTCTCTCTCTCTCTCTCTCTTTCATATATATATATATATATATATATATATATATATATATATATATATATATATATATATATATATATATATATATATATATATGTATATATATATATATATATATATATATATATATATATATATATATATATATATATATATATATATATATATATATATATCATTACTAGTTAAACTACACCCCTAGTTGGAAAAGCAAGACGCTATAAGCCCGAGGGCTCCAACAGGAAAAATAGGCCATTGAGGAAAGGAAACAAGGAAACTACACGAAAAGTAATTAACAATTAATATAAAATATTTTATGAACAGTAACTTTAATATAAATATTTCATAAATAAACTATAAAAACTTCAAAAAAAAAAAAAAGAGGAAGAGATTAGTAAATTATTAGTACTAATGTTACTTCTAATGCTATTATTATCGCAGTTACTACTGCTATAGTTAATAATTACAGCATTAATTGGTAATAATAATGGGGATAGCCGCAAGAAGGAAATCCAAATTAACAATAATACCACACCCTATAACACCCTATGAAATTCTCTCATACACAAAGATGATACTGATGATGTTAAAAGATGACTTTTAATGTTAGCAGGGACATGGATAAAAAGAATTAAATAAAACCTGATTTTCAATGTTAGCAGGGATATAAATAAATGTAAAAAGAATAAAATAAAACCTGATTTTCAATTTTAGGAGGGATATAAATAGAAAAAGACTAAATTAAACCTGATTTCAATGTTTGCAGGGATATAGATAGAAAGATAATATCCATTAAAATTCAGATGGAAAAAAAAGAGAGAAAAAAAGGGCAACTTTGACGTAACTTGAAAAAAATACATGAAGTCAAACCGAGTTTATTAATCATACAATCCACATGAACATTTATTTACCTATATATATATATATATATATATATATATATATATATATATATATATATATATATATATATATATATATATATATATATATATATATATATATATATATATATATATATATATATATATATATATTTATATATATTTCACTAACAGTCGTGATTTCAATTAATGTAAATATCAACCACAAAGGCATTTAATACCGAATTCTATCTTGGAAATATACATCCACTAAAATTCTTTTATGGTAATAGCTTCTGGCTGAACAGGGATTCGAACCCCTGCTTATTCTGCCAACACCAAGCTTGCGATGACTACCAACTGAGCTATCTCTTAGAGTCCTCGCAGGCATGGTTTCGGCTGAATATGCAGGGGTTTGAATCTCTGCTCGGCCAGAAGCTATTACCATACAAGACTTCCAGTGGATATGTATTCCATAGATAGAATTCGGTATTAAATGCAATTGTGGTTGATATTTACACACACACACACACACACACACACACATATATATATATATATATATATATATATATATATATATATATATATATATATATATATATATATATATATATATGCCCTTCTTAAGTAAGAATACCTTAACCTGTTGTAAGGGTTTGTGTATCGCCATGACCAGGAAAGTTGGACTAGTTAGAAACACCAATAATAGGTTGGTTTGCTGTGAGCGATCAGACAAAAATCTCCTATCATCGCCAATCCGCACTGACCAGCTGGGTGATGAACACTGGCCACACTGCTAACAGGAATTGAAATGTATGAGGCCTTTGCCCTACAGTGGACTAGAATCCACTACATTTGTTGTTGTTGTTGTGTATATACTTAAACATAAACGTAAACTCTCCCTCAAATTGCCATCGACAATCCTAGCAGCAAAAATAAAGCGGAAACCTGTGCTTAAAGTATGGTAGACACACACAAAGGCACAGTGTGACTTCTTCCCTCTGCAAGAAGTCACACAGCGCCTTTGTGTGTGTCTACCCTACTTTAGGCGCATGTTTCTGCTTTATATAATAAAGTGGAAACCTGCGCTTAAAGCAGGGTAAACACACACAAAGGAGCAGTGTGACTTCTTCCCTCTGCAAGAAGTCACACAGAGCCTTTACGTGTGTCTACCCTTCTCTAAGTGCAGGTTTCTGCTTTATATAATAAAGCGTAAACCTGCGCTTGCAGTAGGGTAGAAACACAAAAAGACGCAGTGTGACTTCTTCCCTATGCAAGAAGTCACACAGCGCCTTTGTGTGTGTCTACCCTACTTTATACGCAGGTTTCCGCTTTATATAATAAAGCGGAAACCTGCACTGAAAGTAGGGTAGACACAAGAAGCCACATCCTTTGTGTGTGTGTCTATCCTACTTTAAGCGCAGGTTTCTGCCGTATATAATAAAGGGGAAACCTCGCTTAAAGTAGGGTAGACACACACAAAGGCACAATGTGACTTCTTCCCTCTGCAAGAAGTCACACAGCGCCTTTGTGTGTGTCTACCCTACTTTAAGTGCATGTTTCCGCTTAATATAATAAAGCGGAAACCTGCGCTTAAAGTAGGGTAGACACACACAAAGGCATAGTGTGACTTCTTCTCTCTGCAAGAAGTCACACAGAGCCTTTGTGTGTGTCTACCCTACTTTAAGCGCAGGTTTCCGCTTTATATAATAAAGTGGACACCTGTGCTTAAAGTAGAGTAGACACACACAAAGGTGCAGTGTGACTTCTTCCCTCTGCAAGAAGTCACACAGAGCCTTTGTGTGTCTACCCTACTTTAAGCACAAGTTTCCGCTTTATATAATAAAGCGGAAACCTAACCCAGCTACTGAGGGGGGCAAGGCAGCCTCAATTTGGTGCCGGTCCCAAGCCCGGGTAAATGGGGAGGGTTGGCGGCAGGACAGGCATCCGGCCGTGCAAAATTAGCCAAAACAACTATGGTCAGTGAGTGTAAGCAGAATGAAATTAATGCTAGGGCATTCCTCTTAAGCGGTGGATTGGGACCTCGCCTGATCCTTCCGAAAAATCGGCAAGGGCTACCCAATCATGGGCGGGCTGGGTTAAAGAGGCAAGCTCAGAGGTAAATATCTGAGGAGAGGATGAGAGTATCAACTCTGAATGCAGGGACAATGACTGGAAAAGGGCGAGAGCTGGTTGACCTCATGAAGAGAAGGTAGATTGGAGTGCTGTGTGTGCAGGAGACCAGTTGGAAGGGAAATAACGCAAAAGAACTAAGCGAAGGTTATAAATTATATTACAGTGGAGGAAATATGGAAGGAAGAAATGAGTAGGAATATCATTGAAAGAGTTGAAGGAAAATTTGATTGGGGTGAATAGGAAAAATGACAGAATTATGAGTTTGAAGCTAGGACTGGGAGCAACAATAGTCAATGTGGTGTGTGCCTATGCCCCGCAAACTGAATGTACAGAGGAGGAGAAGGATACATTCTGGGAGGAGATGGACCAGGAGCTAGGAATAATTCCTGCAAGGGAGGGGGTTATTATAGGAGGAGATCTGAACGGCCACTTGGGAATTATTAGGGAAGGGATGGAGAGAGTGCATGGAGGTTGGGGTGTGGGTGAGAGAAATCATGGGGGAGAAAGAGTGATTGATTTTGAACTGGCTTTTGACCTAGCAATGATCAACACCTTTGAGAAGACGATTAACAGATTGATTACTAACAGTAATGGTGGCAGGGAGAGCCAGATGGATTTGCTGCTGTGTAAGAGAGACCATCTGAAGGAAGTTAGAAATTGCAAGGTGATAAATGGGGAGAGTGTAGCAGAGCAATACAGGCTAGTGGTAACTGATTGCAGATTAAGGAATTGTAGGAGAAGTAAAAAGACGAGAATGGACCCAAAGATTAAGTGGTGGAAATTGAAAGAGGGAGAACTGAGAGTCTTGTTTAAGGAAAGAGTGCTGGAAGCAGTAAGGTTACACGAGGATGTACAAGAATGGTGGAACGAGAATAGTAAAGTGATTCTAAGGATCGGTGAAGAAGTACTTGGGAAGTCATCAGGAAGAAGACCCCCGAATGATAAAGAATCGTGGTGGTGGAATGATGAGGTGCAAGAACGGGTAAAAACCAAGAAAGAAGCCAAGAAGAAGGCAGATTTATCAGGACAAGAGCAGGATAAAGAAAACTATAAACAAGCAAAGAAAGAAGTAAGAAGAGCAGTAGCAAAGGCAGAGACATTAAATGAAGTCTATAAAGAGATGGAAACACCAGAAGGAGAGAAAAAAAATATTACGAATTGCTAAAGCCCGAGATGCTGCATCTAAAGACCTGACACAGATAAGGCAAATAAAAGATAGCAATGATTGAAAGGTAAAGTACACAGGCCCGTTGTGAGACCGGCAATGATGTATGGAGCGGAGACGTGGGCAATAAAGAAGACAGAAGAGAAGAAGATGGATGTGGCAGAGATTAGAATGTAGAGATGGATGTGTGGGGTGACAAGAAGAGATAAGATACGGAATGAAGTAATTAGGGGTACCACAGGAGTTAGAAAACTATCAGATAAGATCCAAGAAAGTAGACTGAGGTGGTACGGTCATGTCATGAGAAGAGATGAACAGTATATTAGGAGGAGAGTGATGTAAATGGAGGTACAGGGAACGAGAAGGAGAGGGAGACCAAAGCGAAGGTGGGTGGACTGTATCAAGGATGACCTTCGATCAAAGGGATTAACTAGTGATGAGGTGTAGGAGAGAAGTAGATTTGCTTCAGCTCGAAGGACATGCAGAAGAGCCGTTCCTGTCTGTCTCCATAGCCAAGGCTTTGGTGAAAATATCTACAGCCTCTTTGGGCCTTTTATTCAGCTGTGCATTTAATCCAGCCATCAGTAAGCTTTTCCTCTTATGTTCATCGTTATTCTCAGTTTTACGAACTTCCTCCTTCTCAGCTTTCAGCTTCTCCTTTTCTGCCTTCAGTTCACAAACTTCACTTTTCAATTTATTCAGTTGTTCCGTGTTCTCACTGTGAGCATTTTTCATTTCTTTATTTTCACTTTCAAACTTTACAACAATCATTTTTTGTTCCATTATCTCTAGGTCTTTTATTTTGCATGCAAATTCTAGTTTTTCATTTCTGAGACTTTCCAGCAAATTTCCCAGTTTCTTCAACTGAAAGTCTTTTCCGACACATTCAGATTCCAGTTTCTGTTTTTCTGCCTTCAATTCACCTACTTCATTTTTAAATTTGTTAAGGTTTTCTGTTTTCTCATTTTGATTTCTCATCACTTTCTGTTTTTCATTTCTGAGACTTTCCAGCAAATTTCTCAGTTTCTTCATCTGAAAGTCTTTCTCGACACATTCAGATTCCAGTTTCTGTTTTTCTGCCTTTAATTCACCTACTTCATTTTTAAATTTATTAAGGTTTTCTGTTTTTTTTTTTCATTTTGATTTCTCATCACTTTCTCATTTTCATTTCTGAGACTTTCCAGCAAATTTCCCAGTTTCTTCATCTGAAAGTCTTTTTCGACACATTCAGATTCCAGTTTCTGTTTTTCTGCCTTCAATTCACCCACTTCATTTTTCAATTTATTTAGTTTTTCTGTTTTCTCAATTTGATATTTCTTAATTTCTTCATTTTCATTTTAAACTTTTCCACATTCCTTTTTTCTTGCTTTATCTCAAAGTCATTTATTTTGGACACAAATTCCAGTTTTTCGTAATCATTCACCACATCAGATCTAAATTTCTCTATATCTTCCTACAGTTCGTCGACTTCATTTTTTAATTCCTTTAATTGTTCTGTTTTTTTTTTCAGTTTGTTCTTTCTTCATTTCTTCAGTCTCCTTTTTAAGAATTTCAAACAAATTTTCATGTCCCTTCATTTGAAGGTCTTTTTCAACACATTCAGATTCCAGTTTATTTTCTTCTGCTTTCAATTCAACAACTTTATTTTTCAATTCGTTGACTTGTTCTCTTTTCTGAATTTTTTCTTTCTTCATTTCTGAATTCTCATTTTTAAGACTTTCAAACAAATTTTCATGTTCCTTCATCTGAACGGATTTTTCAACACATTCTGATTCCAGTTTATCTTTTTTCTGCCTTCAATTCAACAACTTAATTTTCCAATTCGTTGACTTGTTATCTGTTCTTAGTTTGATTTTTCTTCATTTCTTCAATTTTCTTTCTGAGAATTTCCAGCAAATTTTCATGTTCCTTCATCTAAAGGTCTTTTTCGACACATTCAGATTCCAGTTTATTTTTTTCTGCCTTCAATTCCACTTCATTTTTCAATTCGTTATTGTGTTCTCTTTTCTGAATTTGTACTTTCTTCATTTCTGCATTCTCTTTTTTGAGAATTTCAAACAAATTTTCACGTTCCTTCATCTGAAGGTCTTTTTCGACAAATTCAGATTCAAGTTTTCTTCTTTCTGCTTTCAATTTAACAACTTCATTTTTCAATTCGTTGACTTGTTCTCTTTTCTGAATTTGTTCTTTCTTCATTTCTGCATTCTCATTTTTGAGAATTTCAAACAAATTTTCATGTTCCTTCATCTGAAATTCTTTTTCAACACATTCTGATTCCAGTTTTTCTTTTTCTGCCTTCAATTCAACAATATTTTTCAATTCGCTTACTTGTTCTCTGTTCTTAGTTTGTTCTTTCTTCATTTCTTCAATTTTCTTTCTGAGAATTTCCAGCAAATTTTCATGTTCCTTCATCTGAAGGTCTTTTTCGACACATTCAGATTCCAGTTTATTTTTTTTTTTTGCCTTTAATTCAACTTCACTTTTCAATTCGTTGACTTGTTCTCTTTTCTGAATTTGTACTTTCTTCATTTCTGCATTCTCTTTTTTGAGAATTTCAAACAAATTTTCACGTTCCTTCATCTGAAGGTCTTTTTCGACAAATTCAGATTCAAGTTTTCTTCTTTCTGCTTTCAATTTAATAACTTCATTTTTCAATTCGTTGACTTGTTCTCTTTTCTGAATTTGTTCTTTCTTCATTTCTGCATTCTCATTTTTGAGAATTTCAAACAAATTTTCATGTTCCTTCATCTGAAATTCTTTTTCAACACATTCTGATTCCAGTTTTTCTTTTTCTGCCTTCAATTCAACAATATTTTTCAATTCGCTTACTTGTTCTCTGTTCTTAGTTTGTTCTTTCTTCATTTCTTCAATTTTCTTTCTGAGAATTTCCAGCAAATTTTCATGTTCCTTCATCTGAAGGTCTTTTTCGACACATTCAGATTCCAGTTTATTTGTTTTGCCTTCAATTCCACTTCATTTTTCAATTCGTTGACGTGTTCTCTTTTCTGAATTTGTTCTTTCTTCATTTCTGCATTCTCTTTTTTGAGAATTTCAAACAAATTTTCATGTTCCTTCATCTGAAAGTCTTTTTCAACACATTCTGATTCCACTTTATCTTTTCTGCCTTCAATTCAACAAAATTTTTCAATTCGTTGACATGTTCTCTGTTCTTAGTTTGTTCTTTCTTCATTTCTTCAATTTTCTTTCTGAGAATTTGCAGCAAATTTTCATGTTCCTTCATCTAAAGGTCTTATTCGACACATTCAGATTCCAGTTTATTTTTTTCTGCCTTCAATTCAACTTCATTTTTCAATTCGTTGTTGTGTTCTCTTTTCTGAATTTGTACTTTCTTCATTTCTGCATTCTCTTTTTTGAGAATTTAAAACAAATTTTCACGTTCCTTCATCTGAAGGTCTTTTTCGACAAATTCAGATTCGTTTTCTTCTTTCTGCCTTCAATTTAACAACTTCATTTTTCAATTCGTTGACTTGTTCTCTTTTCTGAATTTGTTCTTTCTTCATTTCTGCATTCTCATTTTTGAGAATTTCAAACAAATTTTCATGTTCCTTCATCTGAAAGTCTTTTTCAACACATTCTGATTCCAGTTTTTCTTTTTCTGCCTTCAATTCAACAATATTTTTCAATTCGCTTACTTGTTCTCTGTTCTTAGTTTGTTCTTTCTTCATTTCTTCAATTTTCTTTCTGAGAATTTCCAGCAAATTTTCATGTTCCTTCATCTGAAGGTCTTTTTCGACACATTCAGATTCCAGTTTATTTTTTTTTTGCCTTTAATTCAACTTCACTTTTCAATTCGTTGACGTGTTCTCTTTTCTGAATTTGTTCTTTCTTCATTTCTGCATTCTTTTTTTGAGAATTTCAAACAAATTTTCATGTTCCTTCATCTGAAAGTCTTTTTCAACACATTCTGATTCCACTTTATCTTTTCTGCCTTCAATTCAACAACATTTTTCAATTCGTTGACTTGTTCTCTGTTCTTAGTATGTTCTTTCTTCATTTCTTCAATTTTCTTTCTGAGAATTTGCAGCAAATTTTCATGTTCCTTCATCTGAAGGTCTTTTTCGACAAATTCAGATTCAAGTTTATTTCTTTCTGCCTTCAATTTAACAACTTCATTTTTTCAATTCGTTGACTTGTTCTCTTTTCTGAATTAGTTCTTTCTTCATTTCTGCATTCTCATTTTTGAGAATTTCAAACAAATTTTCATGTTCCTTCATCTGAAAGTTTTTTTCAACACATTCTGATTCCAGTTTATCTTTTTCTGCCTTCAATTCAAAAACATTTTTCAATTCATTGACTTGTTCTCTGTTCTTAGTTTGCTCTTTCTTCATTTCTTCAATTTTCTTTCTGAGAATTTCCAGCAAATTTTCATGTTCCTTCATCTGAAGGCCTTTTACGACGCATTCAGATTCCAGTTTATCTTTTTCTGTCTTCAATTCACCTACCTCATTTTTCAATTCCTTTACTTGTTCATTTTACAGTTTTTCGTTCATTTCTCCCATTCTTCTCATTTCTTTAATTTGTCCTTCTAACTTATCATTTTCATCCACGAGATTTTGCAAGAGAGCAGTCAGATCGTCGGTTTCCATTTTCAGTTCATTTCCGTTCAACAGATCTTCGCATACGTGCTCCATTTCTGGAACATATTCTTCCAAAGAGCTGTTGTCAATATCTTTTCCAGCCATCCTCCTCCTGGCAAGCATAATTCCGCCGAGTATGACTGAAGCAGCAGCCATCACGATGTAAAAGTTCTAGTTTCCATTCGAGAGGGCTTCTTCCTTCCTTTCTCCAAAGTCAAATTCGGAGAGAAGCTTGCCAACGAACCACGTTAATTTCAATTCATCTTTGAATCTTAATGCTTCTCTCTCCATTTGGCGCAATCCAAGTTCGGATCGCTGTAGTTCCTCACGGGCTTTCCACAAGCCCCCAATCCAAGGACAGCACGGCAGCCACCTGCCGAGGAATCCATCCTGAGAGGCGACTGCAGGGCAGTCTTCAAAGCGCGGTGCCTCTAGGAGTAGCCACGAAAACCATTTGAAGACCAGCGACTCCTGGAGAGTTTGCAGCTGTCCCTGAAGTTGTAACGCCATATCCTCGCAAGCGAGATTCTGCTCCAGAAGGGCCGAACCTGGCTTTTGAGGCCAGTTGAATCTTCCTGTAAAGTTTACGATGATATCCATCCACACTGAAATCGCCTTGTTCACTTTGAAAGTCATATTCAATAACACAGATACTGGGGCATGAATCAGCATTATTTTGAGAAAATGATTGTTGCCGCTATACGATCCCTCTGGAGACTCAAATTCCTGGAGACATTTTGGAATCACCAACTCCATCGACAGATTTCCAGGACATTTCTCTCCTCTCTATACAGAATACGCCGTTAAATAATAATAATAATAATAATAATAATAATAATAATAATAATAGTAATAATAATAATAATAATAATAATAATAATAACATCTTCGATGCAATATAGGAGCCCGGAGACCCTCCGAAGACTTTCAAATTCCTGCAGACATTTCGGAAATACCAATTTTCCGGAGGGTTCCGGGCTCCTATATTGCATCGAAGATGATGATGATGCTTTTATTATTATTATTATTATTATTATTATTATTATTATTAAATACATGAGAAAAATAAGATAATTTAAAATTATAAATAGTACTTAAAACACTTTTCTGCTGAAAGCAGAGTTATCTAGGTTTAGTTTTGGTTGAATTTTTTCTATGTAAAATGTTTCTAACAATCTCAGCTCGGTCTCAAATCGAGCTTTACATATAATGCTAAAATCAAGATGATTAAAATTGGTGTTACACACTCCGTGGCAATGATCTCTTATAGAGGAATGAGAAGGCTTACCCAGAGGTAGAAGGGTCCTTGAACTAATGCCTCTATGTTCAAAGGTTCTGGTAGACAACAGTTTTGTCGAACTACCTACATATTCCGAACTACACTTCGGACACACAAATTTATATACAACCATTGAACACAGTTCGCTAGATAACGACTCCTTGGACTTGAGCAAATTGCCTATCTTAAAATTATTGAAAAATACCATTCTAATATTTATATTTTTGAAGTAGGTTTTCGTTATGTGCTTAATTTTCCTTTCTATTATAGTATTAATTTTGTTCGATATGTAAGGAAATCGAAAATATATAATGTCTTTTACTTCACAAATTTGGGTATCAACATTATTGATTTTGTTAAGAAAAATTTGTACTTTTTTGTAAAATAAATTATCCTGGTAACCATTGTTGTTGAAAAATTCCTTTAAAAATGTAATTTCTTTATGAAAGTTAAAATAATTTGATGAAAGTTTATATGCTCTATTAATGAGAGTATTAATACTGTTCATTTTGTATCTTAAATTACACTCACTTAAAAAATTTAAACCAAGACCAGTAAAAGTGGGCTTTCTATAAACTTCCATATGCATTTCAAGGTCAGAAGTTTTAGTTACTAATACGTCCAAAAAGGGCATTTTACCTTCGTTTTCTTCTTCCATGGTGAACTTGATATTACTGTGTTGAGAATTTAAATAATTAAAAAACTTGATTGCGTCATTTTTTTGCTTAAAAATAATAAATGTGTCATCCACATACCTTCTATACAACACAGGCTTAAAACTTAAAGGACAATTTTCCAACCATTCAGTCTCGTGAAAACATAAGAAAATATTGGCCAAAGTTGCCGAAATAGGATTCCCCATAGCTAGTCCATCTTTTTGTTTGTAATACTCTTTGTTAAAAATAAAAAATGAATCTTGAACAATAATGTTTAATATATCAATAAATTTAGATTTACTCAGGTTTCTAAAGTTGTTATTATCCTTGTACATTTTATTTGCTACGATTTCAATAACTTCTTTTGTGGGGATATTTGTATATAAGCTTTCGATGTCAAAGCTTGCCATATAATAATTATTTTTTAGTCTAAAATTTTTTATAGTATCAAAAAATGCATATGAATTTTCCAAGGTATATTCATTCTTTGCCCATTCTTCTATATTAGGAATCATAAATTTTGCTAAACTAAAATTTGGTGTATTGATTGACGATAGCACTGGTCTTAAAGGAATATTCTCTTTATGTATTTTTGGCAAACCATATAAGATACCAGGATTGCGACCAGAAGCATACAAATGTTTATACTCTTCATCTGTTATATGTTTACCTTTTTTAAGATAACTTAGTAGTCTGTTAACCTTGTCTTCTAGCAGAAGAGTATTTTTGAAAGGGTCTTTTTTACTTTTTTCAAATTGCAATGGATTGTTAAGAATATTCATCATTTTCTCTACATAATCACTTTTATTCATGATGGTAATACCTTTCCCTTTGTCTGGTTTAGAAAATATAATGTCTTTGTTTTCACTTAGATTTCTTAGTATTTTTATGTCATTTTGATCAAACAATGGTACCTGAATTTCTTTCTTGTATTCTTCTAATATATTACTGAATAGGTCTTGCATTTCTTTATAGACAGCTTCTTTATCAGAACAGTTGTCGTTGTTTAGTCTGTTTACTTTATTTGCAAATATTTCCATACTTACTTTCATTTTAATATGATCGAGTTTTGGTTTGAGGCAATGGTCAAGTCCAAAGGATAATAGGTATTTTTCTCTTTTTTTTAGTTGGTCGCAATCCTGGTATCTTATATGGTTTGCCAAAAATACATAAAGAGAATATTCCTTTAAGACCAGTGCTATCGTCAATCAATACACCAAATTTTAGTTTAGCAAAATTTATGATTCCTAATATAGAAGAATGGGCAAAGAATGAATATACCTTGGAAAATTCATATGCATTTTTTGATACTATAAAAAATTTTAGACTAAAAAATAATTATTATATGGCAAGCTTTGACATCGAAAGCTTATATACAAATATCCCCACAAAAGAAGTTATTGAAATCGTAGCAAATAAAATGTACAAGGATAATAACAACTTTAGAAACCTGAGTAAATCTAAATTTATTGATATATTAAACATTATTGTTCAAGATTCATTTTTTATTTTTAACAAAGAGTATTACAAACAAAAAGATGGACTAGCTATGGGGAATCCTATTTCGGCAACTTTGGCCAATATTTTCTTATGTTTTCACGAGACTGAATGGTTGGAAAATTGTCCTTTAAGTTTTAAGCCTGTGTTGTATAGAAGGTATGTGGATGACACATTTATTATTTTTAAGCAAAAAAATGACGCAATCAAGTTTTTTAATTATTTAAATTCTCAACACAGTAATATCAAGTTCACCATGGAAGAAGAAAACGAAGGTAAAATGCCCTTTTTGGACGTATTAGTAACTAAAACTTCTGACCTTGAAATGCATATGGAAGTTTATAGAAAGCCCACTTTTACTGGTCTTGGTTTAAATTTTTTAAGTGAGTGTAATTCAAGATACAAAATGAACAGTATTAATACTCTCATTAATAGAGCATATAAACTTTCATCAAATTATTTTAACTTTCATAAAGAAATTACATTTTTAAAGGAATTTTTCAACAACAATGGTTACCAGGATAATTTATTTTACAAAAAAGTACAAATTTTTCTTAACAAAATCAATAATGTTGATACCCAAATTTGTGAAGTAAAAGACATTATATACTTTCGATTTCCTTACATATCGAACAAAATTAATACTATAATAGAAAGGAAAATTAAGCACATAACGAAAACCTACTTCAAAAATATAAATATTAGAATGGTATTTTTCAATAATTTTAAGATAGGCAATTTGCTCAAGTCCAAGGAGTCGTTATCTAGCGAACTGTGTTCAATGGTTGTATATAAATTTGTGTGTCCGAAGTGTAGTTCGGAATATGTAGGTAGTTCGACAAAACTGTTGTCTACCAGAACCTTTGAACATAGAGGCATTAGTTCAAGGACCCTTCTACCTCTGGGTAAGCCTTCTCATTCCTCTATAAGAGATCATTGCCACGGAGTGTGTAACACCAATTTTAATCATCTTGATTTTAGCATTATATGTAAAGCTCGATTTGAGACCGAGCTGAGATTGTTAGAAACATTTTACATAGAAAAAATTCAACCAAAACTAAACCTAGATAACTCTGCTTTCAGCAGAAAAGTGTTTTAAGTACTATTTATAATTTTAAATTATCTTATTTTTCTCATGTATTTTACCAATGTTTTTTATTATTTGTATCAATGTATGTTTTTATTATTACCTCCGCCAGGAGGTTATGTTTTCGGTTCGGTTTGTTTGTTTGTTTGTTTGTTTGTTTGTTTGTTTGTTTCTCTGTTTGTCTGTCTGTCTGTGGACAACGTAGAGGCCACATTTCTACACGGAATCACTTCAAACTTGGCCAAGTAGTTCCCCAATGTGTATGGAAGAACTGATTAAATTTTGGTCAAGGTCACCCCAAGGTCAAGGTCACAGGGGTCACTGGTGTCACTATGACATAAGTGGCCATATCAAGAGACAGAAATAAAGCACTGACTTTTGCATAAGCCAACAGGGAAGTCCTAGTCCAGGCGCAACCCATGGGTGATGTTCAAATTTATAAAGGTCAAAGGTCAAGGTCATATTGGTGCATTATATCAATGTCATATTAAGTATCAGTGGCAAATGAACAAAGATCACTTGAAGGTCAAAAGTCAAGCAGGTCACTTGAAGGTCAAGGTCACGTGAAGGTCAAGGTCACGTGAAGGTCAAGGTCACCTGAAGGTCAAGGTCACGTGAAGGTCAAGTACATTTGAAGATCAAGGTCACTTGAAGCCAAGGTCATGTGAAGGTCAAGGTCACGTGAAGGTCAAGGTCACTTGAAGGTCACGTGAAGGTCAAGGTCATGTGAAGGTCGAAGTCACATCAATTCATGATTCTAGGACATATGGCGCTCTAGGTCACCTTGGCGGAGGTATGTCCTCTACGAGGACCATGTCCGCGTTCAGGACTTGCTCACTTGTTATTATTATTATTATTATTATTATTATTATTATTATTATTATTATCATTATCCTTATTATTATTATTATTATTATTATTATAAAAAAGAGGGGATGACTAAAGAATAGAACAAACCTATTTGCCCCTCGTGTTAATCATACAACTCTCAGTATGATGGAAAAGGAAAGACCTTTTTATGACGTCGGAGTAATGGAAATGGAAACGGGATCCGACGTTCACATATATGGTGACAATAGTTTGGCATCTGGTTACAAATCAAGGGTTGGTACTAACACACGCACAGAGGGTTAAGTTATGGTAACCTTGAAAAAAGGTATAAACTTTAAAAAAGCTCTATAAAGGTATGATAACCTTGAAAAGAGTGGTAAAAAGGTATGATAACCAACAAAAGAGATGTATAAAAGTTATGATAACCTTGAAAAGAGCTATATAAAAGTTATGATAACATTAAAAATAGCTGTATAAAAGTTTATGATAATTTGTACAAAACCTGTATAAAGTTATGATAACCTTGACAAAAGCTGTAAAATAAATATGATAGTCTTTAAAAGAGTTGTGAAATGGGCATGGTAACCAAGAAAAGAGCTGTAAAAGAGGTATGATAACCTTGAAATTTTTGTATAAAAGTTATCATAACATTGAAAAAACTGTAAAAAGTTATGATAATCTTCAAACAAGTTCTAAAATTGGCATAATAATATTGAAAAGAGCAATCAAATTTAAGAAATCTAAAAAGACCAGTAAAAATCAATGGACCCCTCCCCAAAAAAAAGAGTAGAAAATTTTTAATAACCTTGAAAAGAGCATTAAAATTCAAGAGACCTAAAAGAGAGGTGTAAACAATTTGATAACCTTGAAAAGAGCAATAAAATTAAAAGACCTAAAAAGGAGCAGTAAATATTTTGATAACTTTGAAAAGAGCATTATTAAATGTATTAAATGATATGATAATCATCAAAGCTGTAAAAATGATTTGATAATCTTAAAAAATGCTGAAAAAAAAAAAATGTTAAAATAAAAGGAAAGAAGTTGGGCCTAGAGAAGTATGATGAAAATCATTTATTAAACTACCGACTGAAAAAATGTTTGCAGTTTCCTTTTTATTGAGTTGTCTAATGCTGATTTTCAAGGCCTTAATACGAAGAAATATCGTGCATAAAATGTACATTGTTAAAAATTTGAATTTAAAAAACGGTAAATGCCTGACAACATTTATTTCAGGATTTTTTCCGTTTTAAAACCGGATATATTGACGTGAACGAGTGAAATTACAGTCACCAACCCGTAGAAGATTATAACAAAGTAGGGTAAAATTACGGTCTCCTTTATTTTACTGAAATATTGTTAAGAATGGTATATTTTTTACGGCGAATTTCCTCCTAAAATTACGGTTTGTTTTTTTCAACAGTGTAAGATCTGAGTAATGAGTCACATATTAACTTATAAATAGAAAATAGATTAACACAAATAAAATATTGATAAATTCCGATTGAAAGCTGCTTAACGAAAACCAATGGCACCAATATTTCAAATAGAGTATCAGGAAAACCATTCTACAATTTTCTTATAGCATGATTCAACTACTTAGAAAATGATGTGATGTTAAACTTCACAAGAAGAATAGAATCATTTGTATATACAGTGCCTTATATGGTATCAGCGGGGAAGCCACAAATACAACAGTTGATCAAAATTATTGAAAAACTACGATAAATGATATGAACGTTAAATATCAAAATTTTAGATAAATTAAATAAAAAGTAACATGTTACCAAAAGAAAAAAAAAAGATATGAGTTACATGGCTGGAATAATAGGTTATTGAACTTTTCGTAATTTCCAAGTTTGCAATTCTTTTCTACATTAAAAAAGATGAACTGTTAATGAAAAATAAACTTAAAAATTCTATGTTAGTTGCAACTGCTGAAGTGCCATTCTATAAACAGAGGTTGTGTATTACTTTTAATTCCAAACAATATTTGTTTTATACCAGGGTTTCTTTAAATCAAACAAACACACACATACACACACATTATATATATATATATATATATATATATATATATATATATATATATATATATATATATATATATGTATATATATATGTATATATATATATATATATATATATATATATATATATATATATATATATATATATATATATATATATATATATATATACATACATACATATATAATCACATATATTTAAATATATATATATTTATATATATATATATATATATAAATTTCAAGGGTAATATTAAAAGTCAACAGA
>NC_090731.1:148172301-148189801 GCF_036898095.1 Palaemon carinicauda
TTTTTGCATAAAAAAAATAGACTTGAAGACTAGAAAATGAACTTTAATGCTTAATACAGCAACTTTAGCAATCCATGTGGTTCTAACAATAAAATTATTAACAACAGTGATGATTTATCTTAATAATTATTTTACATCACAAACACAGTAACAGCTAATATGAAAATTGATATATTAGCAATTCGACCAACTTTTGGTATTGTTCCTATTTCATTGACTGAATATGCTTTCCGTATTCTTTTTAAACAATACAAGTTAAATTTCTAAATATTAAATTCCATATATAACAGTAAAAGTAATATGAACAACATTTGTAACCATTTGTCAATATGCAGTTTTAATATTGTTTTTATTAACTCTATGAATCAACGACACTATCAATTACCAAGTATACGCTTATAGTTTTATCTATATGCGGAAGTATAATTTTTTCTAACTGAATTACTTAATTTTATTGAATATATTGCAGAGGTGGCTGTTTAAAATAATAAGCAAGATAAAATAAAAATATCCTAGAAGTCACTATGAATTTGGTATTTCATTATTCATAAAAACTATCTTTCCCTCTATAATTCCGATATTATTCTTTATAACAATTAGTGAGCATACCAGACGATTTCTCATTAGTCAAATAAAAAACCTACGGAAAGTTTTCTGTGAGTATGAACTTAAATTTAATAATAATGATGCCATTCATTAGCAGCAAGTAACTAATCATTTAACAATGTGTTTCATTTCTGGATTATCTGATTTGATATGAGTAATATACTTGGTTAATTGGAAACTTCACCCGCAAATAGATGGTATTGATGGATGGTTAGGAATCACTTTGGATGGCAATAGATGACAGGGAAATAGAAGGCAAGGAGAGAGAGAGAGAGAGAGAGAGAGAGAGAGAGAGAGAGAGAGAAGAAATGAGTATAGGGATGGGAAGAGAAAGAAAGTAATGATGTGTACTGGAGTATAAACGGTTGCTGTGAATGAAGATAATTGAAAAAAAAAAAAAATGAATAAGCATGGGACATATAGCTCACTATGTAGTGTGTGGTTGGGCAAGGTATGAGTCGATGTGGAGTAGATTGACGTTAACCAATTTGGAGTACTGTCAAGATAAGTGACAATACTGCTGACAACTCTAATATGGACCACACAACAATATATGACGGGAAAAGAATATGGAATTTGTATTTTACACACCATTCGAGATCAAGTAATAGGATTTATAAAGGATCTGTTATATTGTAAAGTTTAATTTTGATGCTACAAATATTCACACAATGATGAATAATATGTTTTTACATCATATAATATCAAGGAAGTTATATGGGCATTTTCTATATTACAATATTTGAACAGGTAATCTTGATATACCTTGACAACGATTATCAGACCTCTACATATAGGAATTCAATAGTGAAGTGAGGTATTTTATTTCTAAGTAGTGTAGGCGACCCGTCAGGAATGACGGCTAATTATCCAGATACACTGCACGCACACAAGCACATATTCAACCATTCCCACCCCCTTCCCATTTCCTAACTAACACACGGCAGTTTAGGCCATTCAAGAGAAATTGTGCTTTACGAGTGGTTTCCACTCAGCGTGACAAGAAATGAATCTATATAGGCTAACTGTATGTATATATACATACATATATATATATATATATATATATATATATATATATATATATATATATATATATACATATATATATATATATATATATATATATATATATATATATATATATATATATTCATATATTTATATATGTATATATATACATATATATATGTATATATATATATATATATATATATATATATATATATATATATATATATATATATATATATATATATATACACACAGTATATAGAGCCATACACTTGTTCTGTATTATATAAGGGAGTTGTTCCTGTGTCTATTTCTATTTACTTATCGATCCATATATTTATCTATTTATTGTAAATGCATTGTTTGCTTAACAAGGTTTTAGTTAATTGGTTTGAACTTAACTAATCTATTGCATCACCAGTAACTCCATTCAATATGAGGATCCTTTGTTATTTAAAACGTAACGGCATTACCTTGTAGGTGATTGAAAAGTATTAACCTCTAGAAAAATAACTTGTTTATAAATAGTAGTTTTTACAGATTAAGGTTTAAAGTGAATGGAATCATCTCACATGACCTCTGATGGTGAAGCTGGAGAGTATACAAAGTCTAATATTAAAAATCATTTATATTCACTATTACTATTAGAACATTTCTTGATTACTGGCGTTAAATATGTAGCCTTTTTTATCACTCCACTTACAATTGGGTTGTAGTTTTCAGTTATATACTTTTCATAGTTATTCCTCGTAATATATAATTAAAAAGAGGAATAATTTATAAAATACTTGATGGACAGGTGAATATAATTTCGTAGATTAAAAGATTAACATTTTATAAGGAAAATAAAATATTTGTAGTTTGGTGTGTAAATGTAAATAGAAACTCTGATAATCGCCATTTAAATATTCCTCTTCAAAAGCATAACTGCATATTAACAACTGTGGGTGTGATAAATGATTGCAAATGTAAATGGTAGAAATATATTTCTATATTCGCAGCTCAAAGTAGGCAGACTGATGTAGTTCAATTGGAGGATTATCTACAAAAATCGTAACTTGTATCAAATCTCAAAGATATACCAATTATTTAGTTATTGGAAAAGAAATATTCAACTTGATAAAAAAAAAAATAGTATATTCTTCCTTTGCATTTCCTTGTCAAATCTACAATCGACTATAAGAAAAGTGATAATGCAAGTGTTTTCAATAATGAAAATATCAAATGATTCTCTTTAAAAAAAAAAAAAAAATACCACAAAAACAGACATACCAGGGAAGAGTCACACAAACTAAGAAAGATCAGCCTTAAAAATAAAATTTCAAGACGCAACTTGGTAAATTTTAAAAGCCTCAAAACTTTTAAAAAGTCAATAAAGACACAGCAGACAATAAGTACCAGGCTCCAAAACCTCATCTGACATGCCCAACATATGGCAAGATACGTAAGCTTGCAATTGGTCTGGTGAGCCATAACAATGCACAAGTCTAAGAAGTCATATTATTATTATCATTATCCTTATTAGCCAAGCTACAACCCTAGTTAGAAAAGCAATATGGTACAAGCCCAAGGGCTCCAACAGGGAATAATAGCCAATTAACAATAAAATATTTCAAAAACGGTAACAACATGAAAACATATATGTCATATATAAACTATAAAAGGACTTATGGCAGCCTGTTCAACATAAAAACATATCACTACAGTGTCATCACTGGCTACGATGGCCTGACCAAACAAAATAGAAAATGATATAATACCAATACAGCTTTGGGCCAAGAAACAATATTACCTGAGGGTAGGTTAAGCGATCTTCCCAACCTATCCCAAGAGGAAAATACAAAACCATCAAACACGTGTTATTTACAATCTGATTTATGAACAAGATCATGTACAATCATAAAGATGCTTTAATCTGAAAGCAACCATTGGCCGTTTTCATCATTCGTTTCTTTTGCCCTATGAAAGAAGAAGCCTTTCGAAATACTTCACACCTGGTAGCATATCCTATCCATAACTCTAGAAGGGATACAGAGGTGACTTTTCAATATCCACTGTTCAAAATTTGCCGTAAAAAAAAACCGTAATAATCCCGAAATAAATATGCCAAGGCATTTACTCTTTTAAAAACGGATATATTGATGTTAAGAAGTGATATTAGAGTCACCAACCGGTAAAAGATAATAACATATAAGGTAAGAAATACGGTCGTCTGTATTTTACTAGAATACGGTTGAGAAAAGTACATTTTTACGGAGAATTTCGAATTATTTTTTTTTTTTTATCAGCGTTTACATATATTCAATTTCGCAGAGTAAAATATTTAAGAAAAGGCCTTTAACCACATTATTATTATTATTATTATTATTATTATTATTATTATTATTATTATTATTATTATTATTATTATTATTATTATTATTACGGCCAATAGCATTATTGTTATTATCATTGTTGGTATGGTTGCGGCTGTTGCCTGAACATCATCAGAATACGAATTGTTGGTATTACTCATATGCATGAGAGCAAGTTATATTCCTAAATTATGCTGACTATGCAAATAAACCGCTATACCAACTGCTTTGCCGTCATCCCAAGCAATTACCCAAACACACATGGCTTATTTGCACATGATCTCCTGTGTTCCAACCACTGGATATTGTTTTACTAATATTACTAGTAGCAATGGTATAGATGACTTAACGTAAGACACCAATGTTAAGATAGATTCGGCCATTTGTTATTTTATTTCATTTATTGGCATATATATATATATATATATATATATATATATATATATATATATATATATATATAAGTATGTATGTATATGTATATGTATATGTATATGTATGTATGTATGTGTGTGTCTTTATGTATGTATATGTATGTATGTATGTATGTATGTATGTGTATGTGTATGTATATGTGTGTCTGAAAGTATGTATGTATGTATATGTGTGTCTGTATGTATATGTATATGTATATGTATATATATACACACATATATATATACATATGTATATATATATATATATATATATATATATATATATATATATATATATATATATATATATATATATATATATACATATTGTATGTGTGTGTATTATCAGCAATATGCAATGTCCAGCGTGTTGATAAAAATTATGGAAACTCCAGACATAAAGAACATGTCCGAGGCGTTTGTCCTGCAACGGACTAGAAACAGCTGCATTTGTTGTTGTTGTTCTTGTTGTATACGTATATATTACCTTTGAATCACACATTACACATGTATTTACAATTTTCCTTCACTTACACCCAATATTCAAACAAATTTTCATTGTATAATAAAGATGTTAAACCGAATCTGCCCATAAACATCATAGATGCCTTTCTTTCCTTAAGAGATTTTTACAATACTTAATCTACATATCTTGCTTTACATATTTTACAATTCCACTTAAATTTAATAAATTTATTTACATTTGGTATTAGTTACTGAAATTAATCTTTACCAGCATTCTATTCCCCTTACGAACCTTTAATTCTCATACTGCCAGGATTATCCTTGGGATTGCTTAATCTACAATTCCTCTTAAATTATCCATTATTTTTTTTAAAGCTTTCAAAGCAAGAAAAATAGTCATATGAGGACACACTATCTTGCAATTAGTTCCTGCTCCAGGCACCTGAAAGAGTCTAATGATAAGAAAAGCACAAAACCTTCAATGGTACAAAACTTCTGAAAATATTGGTCTTGGAAAAGGGCCCATATTTTCAGAGTAAGAAAAAGGTTCACACGAGGACATACTATCTTGCAATTATAATATTTTCATGGTACCTGACATTGTCTAATGATAAGAAGAATATAAAACTTTCATTGGAGTAAAGCGTCCATATTTTCAGAATAAGAAAAGAGTCACAGGTGAGCACAGTATCTTGCAATTATTATAAATTCGATGCGCATGAAAGAGTCTAATCATAAGAACACAAAACCTTCATTGGTACGAAACCTCTGGCAAAATTTCGTCTTTGAGAAGCGATCATATCTTAATAGCATATCAAAGTTAGGTTTATAATATGAGGAATATTTCCTAAACATTATCTAATTTCTTATTGCTCTTTAAAGCTCTATAATTTCGTAATCAGGTTTATATCCAAGGTATTCAAATCTTGCAATTACTAAAGCAAGTCCGAACCAAGTATATCAATCTGAATTTTATATTTGTTATTCGGCTAGTATATAAGTTAAACAAAAAAATGCATTTTTTAAAGTTGAATCAGTTATCTTGAAATATATAAAGATACACATAAAACTTGATATTCAACATATGAAAATTAAATATTTTTATAAGATTCTGAAAAAATGCAGTCGATATCAAGGTTGCTTAACTTTTCGGTCAAAATTCGGGGCTGAGGAACCAATTTCAGATGTTGAGACGTTGGCTTTTGTATGTATCAGCATCGAGCGTGAAGATAATTTCCGGAGGTAAACACTACATTGGTTTTGAGACACTGTGTAAAGGTTTAAAGGCCGCTCGTGAATAGCAAAGGCAAGGGGCAGTGATATTTTCCCTATCGAGCAGGACAATGCCCATATATACATATGATCCGCGCCCAAGCCCCCTCTCAGCCAAAGCTAGGACCAAGGAGGGCCAGACAATGGCTGTTGATGACTCAGCAGGTAAACCTATAGGCCCCCCCTACCCCAATGCTAAGCCCACAAGGATGGTGAGGTTGAAGCAACCAAAGAAATGACGATTTTGATCTGGATTCGAACCCCATTCTAACATTCACCAGCCAGGAACGTTACCACATCGGCTATCTAGCATTATCAAAAAAAAAAAAAAAAAAAAAAAAAAAAAAAAAAAAAAAAAAACATTCAGATTATTATAGCATTTCTTTTCATTGGATTTCTTTATTTCTTTTTAAGAAAATCACAGGTTGTTACGAATGATATTAGTAAAATATACGTATATTCATAAAGATTTTAGCGTGGTAGTCAATATTACAATATATATTCAGCTGCATAAATTATAAGTAAGATATATATGTTATTCTCTTTCATGTGATTTATTCATCAAGAGATGGACTATCAAATGAAATTGGAAATATTCTTTATTTAGTTCTTTGCGAAAAGGAAAAGTACTCAAAGATTTTTTTTTGATTTATTAGAGAATAATTAATATCTAACTTATATCTAATATTTCTAAAATGCGAAAGTATATCAAATATTTTTTTGAGACATTCTCGAAAGGCAACAACAGAGGAGAGAGACATGACAGAATATACCTCTTTTTCGTTCAATAAACAATGATAAACTTAGTAAATGTGACCTCTACAGAACAAATATAAGAGAGAGAGAGAGAGAGAGAGAGAGAGAGAGAGAGAGAGAGAGAGAGAGAGAGAGAGAGAGAGAGAGAGAGAGAGAGAGATAGAGAGAGAGAGAGAGAAAAAAATAGGAATTGCATCAAAGAGAGGATGAAAAGACAGGGGATATGGAATTGATGAAAACAAGAAATATGATATAAACGTTCTACGTTATGGCCAAAATATAAAGGTAGAAAATATATTATTGTCTTAAAAGTTTATATATATCATGCATCAAATAGTTATAATAATAACCACTCTGTATTTAGGATAGGCAATTAATAGTATTTTTTTCAGTGTACACCATACAGTAAAAAAAAATAAAAAAATAAAAAATAAAAAACTAGCTCTTTTTTACACGTGGGAATAAGAATCCAGTTTTGAATACTTCAACAGAGCTTCGAACAGATAGGTGCACCAAATTGGTATTGGTGGATGTTCATATAATGGTAGAATTTTTATTTTATATTGTTGTTAAAAATAAAAATAAGAGAAAATATGAATAACAAACACTGTAATAGGTAAATGCTGATACCAGGAAACTGAATAAAGAAGGAAGATTAAGATAAAGAAAAAAAAATACCTCCGATTTTATACTTATTATATAACTGATCAACTTTCAATTAAACAAAAAATAAACATAAGGAGAAAGGGTGGTAGCAGGAAGTTAATAATTCAAAGTGAAGCTCAATAGTAATTTCTTGAAGCGGGTCACATCAGTGATTCAAAGTCTCATATGTCATAGTGGTAAAAATTTTGCTCATTTCAACTCTATGAAAATCGGTATGACACTACGAATATCGAGAGCCACATAACGCAATGCGTCGCAGTTAACGCAGCACTAGAGGTGTGTCGACGTAGATAGGGGCAAATTAAGACTTGACAACACACCCATGCGTTACTGCGCTACCCCGTATAAAAGACAGCGGCGATCAGGGCGCGAGAGCCCATGGCATGCACCTTCTGTGCAAGTCGTTCTACAACGAACGAACGAACGAGGTCGGGTCAGTAGTCTCACTCAAGATACCCAGCATGACATTCTGAGCTCCCCAGTTTAATCTTGTACCTTAATTTTTTGTCTCATGGTGTCACACAAACCTAAAAAAAAGCAGATAACCAGGAAGAAGACGATGCTGAAGATAGCCTACATGGACAACTCAGGTCTAGAAGAACCCACATGCACTTCTGCAGCATCCGCTGTCCAGTTCTCTGTATATATAGACGATCCCAGTCATGAAAGCTTGGCACATCCATGCGAATGTCAAATGTCCAAGAATAGGAAGAAACTGCGTTTACTCTCCAGCTCTGGGAAAAGGCCTGCAGCTTTTCCAAGGATGAGCAAATGGTTGACTACTATGATTACATCCTTCCTTCTATGGAAGTAGAGAAGAGCAAAGATTAGAGTACTTTTCAGGCGCAGAGAAAGAAGACTCTATGTGTCCTCCTGATGGATCACCAAGAAAAGGATGCTGGGTGATTCGCTGCAGGAGCACCGCTTTTCGTACAATAGGAGCCTTGTGGAGTTCAAGCAAACAGCCAAGAAAACGTAGCTCCTTGAGAATAAGGCCGAGTCCCTTCAACCACCTTTGACAAGACTACAATTAAGTACCTGGCTGAAATCCATTCTTATCAGGTATGGCCGCCTGACGAAATAGAAACGTTACTGGGCAGCAGATAGGGATCGAACAGAAAGGGAGATGTGGGTGGACCCTGAAAGAATATAGTTTCTTCGGGAAACACGTTGTCAGTCAGAATGATCCCAAATATCTTGAATAGAAAATGTATGAAATTAAAGTTAAACTCTGTTTTGTTTTGAAATAAAATGTCCTGTCTAAATGATTATATTTTCATAATTAAATCATTCTCGATGCATCTACGCACTGCCCCATCGAGTCGCAAGCAATAAATGGGGGCGCCAATACGATTTACATACAGACGTAAGTTAATCTCGGTTGAGTATAGTAGTAATGTAATACGACATAGTGTCATAATCAACTACAGCTTATTTGTTTTCGGTCACATGGGACGCCAATGTGACGAGCTTGTCTATGAGGTTTGCCACATTGGGCCATTATGACATGAGGGGCCTTGAATTGCATGTGTGAAAATTGTTTACCACTAAGTCTCAAATACATTCAATAACTTCAAGGTTGATCGATAAGAGAATTATGATAAAATTTGATAAATGATTTATGCTCACATTTTCTCAGTTACGATACACATTTATTACAGTGTACCTTCACTACGCGAAAGCTTTATTCATATACTCCCATTTCCTCCTTTATTTGTTCTAGCTTCTTTCGCTCTCATGATCAGATTTTGTTGATGCCGTTTTCTTAATTCCCTTCTCTTTCTCTCCCTTTCTTTCCCCCTCTCTTTCACACTCATGGTCATACTTTGTCGGTACCATTTTCTTCACTCTCTCTCTCTCTCTCTCTCTCTCTCTCTCTCTCTCTCTCTCTCTCTCTCTCTCTCTCTCTCAACACACTGGCATTGATTAATCTCGCCACGCTATTGGATTCTAATGAATCTGAAACGCTTCATTACCTTGGAATTTCTTCCCAAAAATGTTTTATATATATCAGGTTTTCTCAACATCTGTTTTCAGTCTCCCAATTATTCTTTTCGTTATCACTTTATCTCTCTCTATTTCGAATCATTCAATTACTCCTGAATTTCACACTTCCTTGATCATTTTACGTTTGGCTTTTAATTACGATTCCTTGATCGTCTACTTTCATATTTATTTACATTGAAATACCTCCGATAAGAACATCATGGTTGGGTTAGAGCGAGTTTTGAATGTTAGTAATAAAGAACTTCTTATATATATATATATATATATATATATATATATATATATATATATATATATATATATATATATATATATACAGTATATATATACATACATATATATATATATATATATATATATATATATATATATATATATATATATATATATATATATACATGTGTGTGTATGTATATACATATACATATATATATATATATATATATATATATATATATATATATATATATATATATATGTATATATATATATATGTGTGTGTGTGTGTGTGTGTGTGTGCGCACGTGTGGTTTGTATTTGTGTATTTATAGAGTACACACATTTATATCTATCTATATATACACATACAAACACAAACACACACACACACATATATATATGAGTGTATGTGCATTTACTCAACGTTATTTATGCATGTTTATAACTAGAAAAATACATATGAATAAAGATTTAGATTTGCAAATTTTTCCTTGTGGTCTCTTGATTACAGCCATTGGTGTTCCTGTCTCATAATTCCTTAAAGATAAATTTAATAATATTTTAAAGAAATTGCAATGAATACATATTTCAAAAGCTTTGTTTTTCATATCCTAAAAGGTTAGTTAAGACAGAATAGCTTCTGGATGTTTCTGATTTCCTTGTTATTCATCGAGTTTAGTGTTCTTTTTTTTTTTTTCTTTTTTTTTTTGGATTTCAAGTTGAAGGCAATCTTCGGATGTGAATCTGGAAAATAATAGGGAAATTTTACAATTTGAAATTTTTTAGAAACGTTGTAATTCTAATTATTAATGATAGGCTGTTGGTGGACAAGATGTTTTTTAACAACCGTTCTGGGTGGCTGGGAAGATGTACAGCTCTCTCTCTCTCTCTCTCTCTCTCTCTCTCTCTCTCTCTCTCTCTCTCTCTCTCTCTCTCTCTCTTTTGTGTTTAATTCGGAAATAAAAGGTGATGAATGTATGTGCAGAGTTATCTGCATTATGCAAGGTTGACACAGCGTAATTAAGAACATAGAAGTTGAAAAATTATGATAAATGAATTGGATTAATGGGAAAGAAAAGGAAATACTGCGACGCAAACATTTAAAATATGAGATCATACTGGGAAAATATATTTTTTTGTTTTGAAGAAAACCCGATAATGGGATGAAAAGAGCAAATTCTAACAGTCAGGCCTTTTCCATTCAAAAGTTCAAACTCGCAGCAATTTTTTTTTATATTGAACAGGCTTGCACAAGTGCTTTTATAGTCTATGAATTATATATGTTTTTATGTTGTTAATGTTTTAAAGTATTTTATGTTAATTTTCATTATTTTCTTTCCTCACTGTGCTATTTTTTCCTGTTGGAGCCCTTGGGCTTATAGCATCTTGCTTTTCCAACAAGGGTTGTAGCTCAGCCCATAATAATAATAATAATAGTAATAATAATAATAATATTAATAATAATAATGGTTTAGGTAAGCTAGAGAGCCGTTACATTGAGGTGCAATTGCATAAAAAATGAGATTAGCATCATGAAAATATGTCTAAGAGAAAAATAAATTGATAAAAGGCAAGAAATCTAAGTAGTGGGAGAATATGAGAAATGAATTTACAGAACCGAGTTATTCAATAGGATACATACAAAAGTAATGCCGAGAGAGATATCTGAAATCGGGCTTAAAGAACTCAATTAATGATGTTCCAAATCAGCGCAGCTCTTGGTCAATGGAGTAAGAGTTATGATCGATTGATTAATTGATCTGGAGTTATTTGTAGGCGGTATGCAGATTTCTTGAAGGGCAAGAATATAGGACAGGCACATCTGAATGGCACTGAATAGGAAAATATTATTGTAAGGTTGACGATTGAAGTAGAAATCAATGTTGGAAATCGGGGGTTAAAAATTGAGGAAATAGACGTCGGGAGTTGATGGTATCTCAATTAAGACACAGGATTCTGAAGGTGAAATCGTATTTAGGAGCCTTACCTGGTTTTATCAGGCATTTCTGGATGAAGGAATAAGAAAAAAGATATTTGTATGATGGTTAAAGAGATTGGGGCCGGTGGCCGGTTTTTTCCGATATCACTTTGTCCGGCGACACTTCGTCCATGTCTTTTTGTTCGCTGGACTTATGGTCCAACGACATTTGGTCCAATTTTTTAAGAAAACAAGTGTTTAAAAATTTTGTTATTACAATTTACTTCACTTATGTGTTAAAAGTTTATACCCTATTGGCTTTTATGATAAAGTAATATGCTCATTTTTTGATTACTCAATTAGTCATTCTCAACATTCTCTTTTTCCTTCTTTCTCTTTAGTATGGTACTATACATATAGTGTGTTGCAAGATTAGTACTTCTGTTTCTGAATCTGCCCATCCGAAATGACAATGTTCATACAAATAACGAAGAAGGAAAGAAAAGTAGTAGGTAGACGTAATTACATTTACGATTTTCATTCAACTAATACAAAAGTTGGAAAAGAATACTGGAGGTGTAAGAAAAGGCAGACGTGTTCAGTGCGCATTCACACGGTTATGGAAGACAATGTACCCAAAATTATTTATTCTTCCGGTGAACACCTTCATCCCACATTTTTTTTTTTATGGATTGAAACGATTTAAAATTGTACCAAATGTCGTTGGAGCAAAAGTCCATCGGACGAAAAGACATTGGCCAAAAAGACGTGAACGAAGTGACATCGGACGAAATGTCGGTACACGATTGGGGCCACGGTAAAAAATATTGTGGCATATTGTTAATTTGTATAATAGGGAGGATACAAAGAATGATAAGATTTTCATTGAAAAATTAAGAAAATCAAGCTACAGACAATAATATGGAACAGTTACTGTAACCTCCCGCAAACAATCAACTGCGTAGCTGAAGTGACAAGCCGTTAATTTTTGACGAGGGTTTGCTGCCCGCACCGCTAGTCATGGGGTGGGGGTGGGGGTGGAGGAGGGTGGCTTGCTAACAACCCCCCCCCCCCCCCCACACGCCTGTGCAACTGCTTGAGCCTTGGGGTCACTTTGCTCTCGGCTTGGATCGGGGGCGGATGTGTCCGTTCTCATGCTCGCCGTCATATTGGCAGCCATGAACGTTTTTTGTTCTTCCTTTTTCTAGTTTCTGTGTACGTGAAGTTGGCCTCTGCGACCATGCGCACCTGCCCTGGTTTTCCCGATCGCCCCTGTGGAACGTTCATGTCGGTGGTCGAGACTGATCCTCACGCCCTTTGTCCTTCTTGTAGGGGCCAACGGTGAGATAGTGTCAACTGTGTAGGGAGTGGTCTGCCTCCCAGTGGGAGAAATTTTCGCGACAACGGAAGAAGTCCAAGCAGGATATTTCTCCTTCGAATATATATATATATATATATATATATATATATATATATATATATATATATATATATATATATATATATATATATATATATATATATATAATATATATATATATATATATATATATATATATATATATATATATATATATATATATATATATATATATATATATATATATATATAAAACACCCCACACACAAACCATATGCATATAAATATCCATATATTTGTAATGACCAAAGCAAGTATAACTAATATTATCTCGATAAAGTTAATTCCACCAAAAAAGAAACCTTACTATAAAATAGAAATATCTGCCATTAAATAAATATTCAGTAGCCATCTCTCTGCGTATATTAAAAACGAGATTATAGTTCCCTATCTACAGTTGCAGTTAAATGTATAAAAAAAGGGACAATTTTATCCAAAATTAAAAAACTCCCGAGCGGTCGTACTGCTCATCGTCCTTTTCCCCCAATATTTACTGCTGGGATACGACTCAGATGCTCTTTCTTATTAATGGGGGAAAACAGAATAATATTCTGCATAGAGGTGGATGCGCTTCGATATTATTTCCCTTTGAATATTTAAGAGAGGTTATAACGCAATAGCACAAGGTCAATGGCCGCCAATTGGGAAATTCGAATTGTGTCAGTAATGATTCGAGGTTGAGGAAAGAGAATGGAATTGGAAGAGTATCCGGTAATGATACCAGCTGCTGTTTTTAATAAAAAGAAGATGATTTAATTTTTATTTTGCTTCCGAACTATTCTTAATGACTTGTGTAAGCGACCCGTCAAAAATGACGGCTAAATGTTTAGATAAATCTGCACGCACACGGATCCCGGTGTCATCTAAGTATGACTATTTTCTCTCCCCTCCCCTCCTGAGTGACGCGGATATTTCAGTGACACCTGATATATATATATATATATATATATATATATATATATATATATATATATATATATATATATATATATATATATATATATATATATATATATAAAGACACTTCCTTATTATAGGGGGCACATTTTCGGGCATTCTATAACTTTATGCTCACAATTATTATACAGTCACTTAATGAGTGTAACTTTATCCTATAAAAAAAGAATATAATGACATTTTTCGATATATTAATTTCCACATGTGCATTTGCATAATTATAAGAGAAGAGAAAAAATCTAATCATCAACAAATATTCGTTGAAACTTATAAAACACACTGTTGTTAGTGAAATTTTGTTTCAAATTTCGTGAATTTTGTACTCAATATTGTCCATCTATAAACCACATGGAGGTCCACTAAATGTTTACTCCACTCATGTATGCGATAAAGATGAATTTTAATGGGTATTTAGTTCATCTTACAAAATTAAAATAACTTTTATTTAAAAGTAGATGTAGTGTTCATAGTAAATGATAATTTTAATATTCAACACACGTATGTAACATAATTGATAATAAGTGTGATCTTCGTGGTATTTTCTTTGCAAGCTTAAATGTCTGCTGTTTTCGCTGGTAAAATTTTTAGGAACCATGTTTGAACTCTCTCTCTCTCTCTCTCTCTCTCTCTCTCTCTCTCTCTCTCTCTCTCTCTCTCTCTCTCTCTCTCTCTCTCTTTTTCGTGTTTAGTTCGGAAATAAAAGGTGATAGATGTATGTGTAAAGTTATCTGAGTTACGCAAGGTTGACACAGCGTAATTAAGAACATAGAAGTTTAAAGATTATGATAAATGGAGAGAAATGGAAATATTGCGAGGCAAACATCTTGAATTTAAAAAATGAGATCATAAAGGCAAAATGTATTTTTGTGTTTTTATGAAAACCAGAAAGTGGTATGAAAAAAGTAAGTTCTGGGATAAAGTATTGAATGGTTCAGGTAAGCTAAAGCGGCGTTTATACGAGGTATAATTGCATAGAAAAGAGAGAATAGCATCATGAAAATATGTACAAGAGAAAACTAAAATGAGATAAAAGGCAAGAAATATAAGTAGTGGGTGAATATGAGAAATAAATTTACAGAAACGAGTTATTCAATTAATAGCTAGATACGAATGTAATGAAATCGTCCTTGAAAGAACTCAATTAATGATGTTCCAAATCAGTACAGATCTTGGTCAATAGAGTAGGAGTTATGATTGATTGACTGATTGTTTTATGAGTTATCTGTAGGAGTCATGCAGATTTCTTGAGGGTCGAGGATGAAGGACAGGCACATCTGAATGGCACTGAATTGGAAAATATTACTGCAAGGTTGACGATTGAGGTAGAAATCAATGTCGGAAATCGGGGGTTAAAAAAATTGAGGAAATAGACGTCGGGAGTTGATGGTATCTCAATTAAGATGCAGGATTCTGAAGGTGAAATCGTGTTTAGGAACCTCACCAGGTTTTATTAGGCCTTTCTGGATGAAGGAATAAGGAAAAAATATTTGTATGATGGTTAAAGAGATTGGGGCCACCGTTAAAATTTTTGTGGCATATTGTTAATTTGTATACTAAGGAGGAAACACAGAAAGATAAGGTTTTCACTGCAAAATTAAGAAAATCAAACTACACACAACAATGTGGAAGAGTTACTGTAACCTCCCGCAAACAATCAACTGCTACTGGTAAATGTCAAGTCAAGAGCCTACTAGTTAATGGAGAGGATATTTGGTTACATATTATTCATTATTAAGGTTATGAATTATTATATATCGGGAAATTAGGAAGAAACTTAAAAAGAAAAAAATTAAAAGGAGTATGCAAAGGAAAATTATGTATTATTTGTTAATTTTTCTGAAAGGCAATATCAAATTGACTGACCTACTTGAAAAGTAATATATATAAATATATTGAAGCAGAAAATAAATGGTAAATGTTATATTCTTACGTCAATACGAAACACTAAAAGGTTTAGGTACTATTTGACTTGTTTATCTCCTTAAGGAGGGCCACTTAAAAGGTAAACAACCAACAAACTAGTTCCAAGCAGTTTCCAACATTCAAGCTTGTCACAAGTAAACAGGCAGACATATACTGCGAGTTGAAAAATATTTTCTATTATTATTATTATTATTATTATTATTATTATTATTATTATTATTATTATTATCATCATCATAATTATTATTATTATTTGCTAAGCTACAACCCTAGTTGGAAAAGCAGGATGCTATAATCCCAGGGGCTCCACCACGGAAAATAGATCAGTGAGGAAGAAAACAAAGAAAAATAAAATATTTTAAAAGCAACAACATTAAAATGAATATTTCCTATATAAACTATAACAATGTTAACAAAGCAAGAGGAAGAGAAATAAGATAGAATAGTGGCTACTGGATGCACGTGTGAAAGAGACCATGTCTACAAAAAAAGAAGAAACAAAAATAGAATAGTGTGCCAGAGTGTATCCTCAAGCAAGAGAACTCGAACCCAAGACAGTGTGAAGATCATGATACAGAGGCTATGGCATTACCCTACATTAGAGATCACTGGTTTAATTTTGGAGTAGAAGAGCTGCTTACCATAGCTACAGTCTCTCTTCTACCCTTACGAAGAAGAAAGTGGCCAATGAACAATCACAGTACAGTAAGAACTGTTTGGTAATCTCAGTGTTATCAGGTGTATGAAGACAGAGGAGAATATGTAAAGAATAAGCGAGACTATTCGCTGTGAGTGTTTAGGCTAAGTGAAAATGAACCGTAACCAGAGAGAAGGATCCAATGTACTGCTGTCTGGCCAATCAAAAGACACCAGAACTCTCTAGCGGTAGTATCTCAACGGATGGCTGGTGCCCTGGCCAACCTACTACCTGTAAAACCTGTTAAACTAGAAGAGTTGGAAGACCCAGGCGTACATGGCTCACGACTATGAAGCGTGAAGTAGGAGATGATGAATAGAGAAGTATTGATTTAAAAGCTCAAGATAGAGACGACTGACGAAACCTAACTGAGTCCCTTTGTGTCAATAGGTGAAGGAGGAAATGATGATGATAAATGATGAATGTCAAAAAGGACCAGCTGATGCCACCTGTTTTGTAAACAACTGGAAACTCAATCTAATGGAATATAATTGTATTGTATATACAATATCATCCTTCTGATAAAATATGACCAAATCCTGGCATATATCATTATCTTTTATTTAATGTATTCGTTTCTTTTGGTTTTGAATTGTTGAAAATCTCGATTAGTTACTAGTAAAATTGTTAAAAACATGGTGGAATCCTAGAAAAAATACTCCTACAAGAAAAGACAAACTCTAAGCAAAGCTACAGCCCTTTCACTTCTTTAATTCAATTATTTACTTTCCTTTATTTGTCAATATACACCCCTTGATTTATTTTTTGCGTCTTCACTTCTATTCAATTTACTGGTGCAGGAGAAACGAG
>NC_090731.1:148194801-148204801 GCF_036898095.1 Palaemon carinicauda
GAAAGAGTATAGTTATCTGAATTCGTTGGTAGCACCAGAGAGTTCAGGGGTTGAAAGTAAGATAGTATGAATTACTCCAGTTTATAAATATTCAATAATCTATGAAATATAGGTATAACTGTATTGTATAAAAAATGATAGTCTTTAAAAGGTTCTCTGTAATAGTCAGAGGGTTGCCAATGGTTATTATTGTAGAAAATCAAACAGGGAGAAGCTTTCTGCTATTAGCTTCCTGTAACAAGGTTTGTACAGGGACTTATATCTGAATTTTCTGGAATAGAGTAGGGTTTCATGGCAAAAGAACTGCGCTGGCCTATAGACACACTATGATTTAGAGATCTATAGTATTGGGTAGGTGAGGGAAATATATATGTAAATTACTATAACTTACGCTGATGAAAAAAAAAATCAGGTAAATAATGAAGGGGTTCGAAAAATTACATATAGTCAAAATATAGAGTAATATTCACTGGCATTGACATGCAAAAAAATCAATGACTTTTACATGAAGGTAATGAATTTATTTTTTTCTTTTTTCGATTTAAGTGTTTTGTAACAAACTTTGGATAAGTTTTCTCTTCCTACTTTTAAATCATATTTCTGTTCTGTTTTAAGACGTCCTTTTTTTGTGTAGATATTGCTATATTTCCATAAGTAAGATTATGCAATGACAGTCATTATTTTTTTTATACATATCAAACCGGTCTTTTAACCGAGAATCTTGAAAACAAAAAATGTTTTTTATGTGGCTCAATCGAAATTGGCTGCATTTTGTGGAAATTCACTTTATGCTTTTATTTCCCCACGTACCACAAAAATACAATTATAAACCTGTATTGTAGTTAGATAAAGTTTTTGTTATATTGTGGCGGGATGTTGCAAAACAACCCCCACACACTTGATCACACTAACTGACAATTGTCTCCGCAACACAAACTTTCCCCCTACGTTATCAAAAACTGGACTCTTAGACCGAAGGGAAACAAAAACAAAACATAACCTTAAAACTATATTTCCTAATACTAAAAACAATCACTTAATACTAAAAATCACCAACCATATTCCATAACCAAAAAATTATCACAACTCAGTAATACAATCTTAACTTAACACAAAATAAACATTAATTGAAAAAAACTTCCGCAATCAAATAAACCCTAACAAAACTTAAAAGCTAAAATATACCACAACCACAAACAGAAATATTTTATATATTTCTGAGTGGACACCTTCGTCCACACAAGGGCCAACAGTCTTTTATAGGCAACTACCACAGCTTTGTGGTCAACAATCCACTGTGTGGCAAATTGCCACCACTGCCTCCCTAATTGGGGTCCGGGATGTCATCATCGTCATCGTCATCATCATCATCATCATCAAAAATCGGAAATTCCTTCTTACAGCCAAGTCGTTACCAATTATATCCAAATCTAAAATAGCAGTCAGTTCCAAGTCCCTTATAACAAGCCAGGTCATCAATCAATATTAAAAATATCTCTCTCAAAAGGAGTTAGCCTCACCAAGGAGGAATCATAGCCTGCCAAAAAAAAAAAAAACCACTTACGAACACTTCTAGCTAACTGAACTATCGCACTATAATCAAAGATAAATAATAAATCGTTCCTATCATTCACAATCACGATAAGCAAAGATAAACAAAACTGTACTTACTTTTGAAATATATGCACACTTCCACGCTGGTAAGAAATTATATAAAATTGTAATCCAGCACTCACAAACGAACTGTCTCAAGCTGCAGTCAAATCAAAATAAGCATTCACCCAAGACATTCTCGTAACCTAACTAAAAACATAAAACAAACAATCTCATTTGTACCAACAGTCTTTCTCACCACCAACGATCGATACACTAACTACTTCCCCTCTCTCTCTCTCTCTCTCTCTCTCTCTCTCCTCTCTCTCTCTCTCTCTCTCTCTCACAGGATTTGGCAAAAAAAAATAAAAATTAAAAAAAAATTAATCCTCCACAATATAACCTGGCTTGAATTTAAGATAAACCTCACAGGGCAGGTTTCCAACTGGCTAAGATTACTAAAAAAGCATAATTAATGTCTAAAAATAATCACGATATTATAATGAGACCATTATAAGTGGTAGGAATAAAACCGTAGGAATAAAGAGAGAGCACCAATTAAAATAAATCTATCACCTTTAATGATATTGATCATTAGAAAACAGTTAAATTTCTTATATTTTTATATATATATATATACATATATATATATATATATATATATATATATATATATATATATATATATATATATACTATATATATATATATATATACTATATATATATATATATATATATATATATATATATATATATATATATATATATATATATATATATATATATATATATCTTTATCTAGAGAGAGAGAGAGAGAGAGAGAGAGAGAGAGAGAGAGAGAGAGAGAGAGAGAGAGAGAGAGAGAGAGAGAGAGAGATAGTTAAGTACTGATAATTTTCATTGAATAAATTATAGGTAAACAAATATTTGTATATCTAGAATTACAACGTAAAATATAATTAATTTTTTTGTAAAAGATACTAAATAGTAGCAATGGGAATTTAAATTTGAGTTGGATGTTAAGAATATGTTCAATGTTTTTTTATGAACGTTTTAAGATTTAACAGCTTAAAGGGAGCAATTCTTATATTTTTGGGGGGCGATATTTAAGACGTTTCTGTATATATGTATTCCATATGTTGGGGTGCGGTATTAATTTCGTAAGATGATGTTCATCATTATGCAGTAGAAATTTACTATTCACAGCACAGGCTCTTACTAATATCAGCCAATAAGTATCATGACAATAGTTTAAGATAGAGGGAAGAAATTATTTTTTACAGGTAGTAGGAGATATGCAAAATTGTTTTAGCATAAATATCTGGACTACATAGAAAATGGTCAGTAAGAATTGTTAAGAAAATGGGGATCATCAGGGAGCAGGAGAAAGTCTGCGGACAATTTTCACCACAGTTACTCAGATAAAGTGCTTATAAGTATAGTATGATATATGCTGTACTGTAGTGCATAAAGATGTTTGCAAGATGCTGTAAATCTGTTTTAAAACCGGATGCAAATGAAATAGCTAAATATTTCTGGATTCAAAATCCGAGGTTATAACATATTACAAATTGGCTCACTAACACAACCTCGAAAGGTGACTTATAAAAAAAGTTTTAATTAAAGCTCTTTCAAATTCACCTATGAAATTGCAGAACACAGGGTGGCAGAGTGAATGATAATTATTTCAAAACACAGGACGATAAAATGAAATGAAAAAGGAAAAGTGTATCCTCTGTGTAGTCAGCGATAACCCTAAAGAGGTGAGCAGTTGAAACTGGAATAGCGTGACCTCCAACAATCCGCAAAGATATAAAATTTTCACAAAGATGGGCATAACTGTATTGTGTAACCCTTTCTGAGTGGGGATACATTAACGTGTTGAAAGGGTTGCGTATCACCATGATCAGCAAAGCTGGACTAGTCAGAGTCACCCATACTAGGTTTGTCTGCGGCAGACGATCAGACAATATTTTGCTACCATCACCAATCCGTAATGTCCAGCATTGTGATGAAATGGCCAAACACCAGGCATGAAGATGGACAAGGCTGAGGCCTTTGTCCTGTAGTGGACTAGAAACGGCTGCATCTGTTGTTGTTGTTGTTGTTGTTGTATTATGTAAATCAATGGTAGTCATTTAAACGTTTCTTCGAGTTCCTGGTGAGATGTTCTCAGCAGTATTTACGTCAATGCTGGGAAGGGGGGGGGGGGGGGGGATATGAAGAACTTTGTGTTGCTAGTGTCTTGTTACGAAGTTGATGATGGGGTTGCTTATCCAAAGGAACTACTACCTTAATTCATTTTCATGGCAGTTAAATATCTTTGGATTTTGAAATGGAAATCTAAAATAATAAAAAAATAATACCATTCTTGTTTATGGTATTTGGGACAAGTCTGACTGGAAGTTCTTCAAACTAATGTGTGCGAGAGAATTAATTATAAAGAGAATCTCAAAGACAAGAAATTGAAAGATGGTATAAAAAGTATTCAATTGCAAAATATTCATTAGCACCTTTGTAAAAATTGATAGGGAAAAATTGTGTAAAAACTGTATTATTATTATTATTATTATTATTATTATTATTATTATTATTATTATTATTATTATTATTATTATTATTATTATTATTATTATTATTTCTTTTTTTTACAGAGGACTTTCAATGATTTTACTATTCTTTCTTTCATTTATATCGGTATCTCTCTTTAAGTAATGCATATGGCTATTCTTTACAAATTTTTCTAATTTACATTATAAATTTTACATGAAAAAGAATATGCCCGGATAGTCTCTCACATTATGTTGGTGACTTATCCATATCATAGCGATCAATATAAACATTCACATCTAAACAAACTACTTAGATAAATAAAACTTTTTGTTTCTATGTTGTCCAATGAAATCATACAGACTTTTTTTTTTAACTAATGTAAAGAAACCTGTGGTTTTTCCTTTATTTGAAGCAATGGATATAAAAATACGTTGCAAGATATATTTTCACCTCTGTAAGTCTAGCAAATATCATGGTCAAGCGATTTTAATGAGAATATTATTAGTGATATGAATAAAGACATAAATATAATGAAGAAACAGCAATACAGAGAAATATATATCCTTGAATTAGTTTGGTGCTTATGAAATGACCAGGAGAGAGAGAGAGAGAGAGAGAGAGAGAGAGAGAGAGAGAGAGAGAGAGAGAGAGAGAGAGAGAGAGAGAGCTAACATTCTGTAAAACAACTATGGATAGAATTAGTGCTGTAAGGAAATAAATGCATGCAACATATTGAGTTAAAGAAGGATAAACTATAGCCTTTTTTCTCTATATGTTATTGCATAAAAGTACTGGTAAAGATAAAGTATCACCAATGAATATACAAACTATCACAAACTGGGCTTTAGATTTCATATTCCTGTTAAATCATATGAATTTTCCCAACTTTTTTTAATATCGGATTTCAACAAGTTTTAAAATTGAATAGCTGAAAGGAGAGTACGCTTGGGAAATCTAGTCGCATCATCTAAAATGTTTTTGTAGATTTGTATTCCATATGCTGAGGTGTCGTATTTATTTTGTAAGAAAGTTTCAACTACTAAATAATATGGATTTATTCTTGGAGACTTTCTGATAGTTATATTTAATACATACATATATATATATATATATATATATATATATATATATATATATATATATATATATATATATATATATATATATATATATACAGTATATATATATATATATATATATATATATATATATATATATATATATATATATATATATATATATATATATATACATATTATTATTACTATCCAAGCTACAACCCTAGTTGGAAAAGCAAGATGCTATAAGCCCAGGGGCTCCAACAGGGAAAAATAGCCCAGTGGGGAAAGGAAATAAGGAAATAAATAAATGAAGAGAACAAATTAACAATAAATCATTCTAAAATAAGTAACAACGTCAAAATAGACATGTCATATATAAACTATTAACAACATCAAAAACAAATATGTCATAAATAAACTATAAAAAGACTCATGTCCGCCTGGTCAACAAAATAGCATTTGCTCCAACTTTGAACTTTTGAAGTTCTACTGATTCAACCACCCGATTAGGAAGATCATTCCACAACTTGGTAACAGCTGGAATAAAACTTCTAGAGTACTGCATAGTATTGAGCCTCGTGATGGAGAAGGCCTGGCTATTAGAATTAACTGCCTGCCTATTATTACGAACAGGATAGAATTGTCCAGAGAGATCTGAATGTAAAGGATGGTCAGAGTTATGAAAAATCTTATTCAACATGCATAATGAACTAATTGAACGACGGTGCCAGAGATTAATATCTAGATCAGGAATAAGAAATTTAATAGACCGTAAGTTTCTGTCCAACAAATTAAGATGAGAATCAGCAGCTGAAGACCAGACAGGAGAACAATACTCAAAACAAGGTAGAATGAAAGAATTAAGACACTTCTTCAGAATAGATTGATCACCGAAAATCTTGAAAGACTTTCTCAATAAGCCTATTTTTTGTGCAATTGAAGAAGACACAGACCTTATAAGTTTCCCAAAAGTAAATTTACTGTCGAGAATCACACCTAATCCGGTTATGTGGTAAAACGTTGGTAAATATAATCAAAATAAATAATGACGCATTAGTGGCTGAAATTCTTCAAATAATTTGCGTGTACCCAAAATCTATAACTTTCATATGAACAACATCAATAATTCTAAGTTATTTTTTCAAAGAAAGATAATCGTGAGACATTAAATTTGTCATTTCTACAATTTCCCAAAAATTTCACAATTCGGAAGGAATATATTGGAGCAAGAACAGAACATCGGCAGAAAGAAAAAATCAAACAAATATAATTATTTTCGAGACTTCAAAGAATAAACTAAACACACACACACACACACATATATATATATATATTTATATATATATTTATGTATATATATATATATATATATATATATATATATATACATATATATATATATATATATATATATATATATATATATATATATATATATATATATATATATATAAATATATATATATATATATATATATATATATATATATATATATAAATATATATATATATATATATATATATATATATATATATATATATATATATATATATATATATATATATATGTATATGTATATATATATATATATATATATATATATATATATATATATATATATATATATATATATCTCTCTCTCTCTCTCTCTCTCTCTCTCTCTCTCTCTATATATATATATATATATATATATATAAATATATATATATATATATATATATATATATATATATATATATATGTGTGTGTGTGTGTGTGTGTGTGTGTGTGTGTGTTTTAATAGTTGATTGTAAGTAAACCAAGAAATATGGAAATTAAAGTGTAGCATAACTGTAGATATGATAAAATGCAATTGATAATCAATACCCCCAAGTGATTGGTGGGACGCAAACGAAATTTACAGAAGATAATTACATATTCAAATCAAGAAAAAAAAATACAGAAGAGCAGAGATAAAATTCAGCAAGTAAGAGGGTTATGGATCTAGATAGTAAAGAGAAGAAAAGATAGACAGTGAACGGAAAAAAGTTTTAATTAGGAAGGATCAAGAATCAATGGAATATCTCACATTCCTACAAAGTTAGTCGAAGGGATAGAATTGACCACCGTCTCTGGCCTTTACAGTAGAAGAAAAAAAAAGGATATATGGAGGTTGTGGTGGCTGGAAGGTAGCAACATTGCTTGGTGATTGTCAGACTGGGGTTCAACTCCTGTTCCGACTCATTAGTTCCTTTGGCCGCTGCAACTTCACCATTCTTGTGAGCTAAGGATGGGGGGTTTGGGGGAGCCTATAGGTCTATCTGCTGCGTCATCAGCAGCCCCTGCCTGGCCCTCCTTGGTCCTAGCTTGGGTGGTGAGGGGGCTTGGGCGCTGTTCATATGGTCAATCTCTAGGGCATTGTCCTGCTTGATAGGGTAATGTTACTGCCCCTTACCTCTGACCTTCATGGACGACCTTTAAAACCTCTGTGAGATGAATACGATGAGAGAAAATTGACTAAAAAATTAAATTTCTAAAGCTCTTTAAACTAAAGTTCTAATATGCAAATATCGTTTATATAGGAAATATTTGTTCAGGTGCTGTTGCTGTTCTTATAATATTTTATTCATATTTTCTTTTTGTCTTTGAAGTACTTGGGCTTATAGAATCCTGCTTTTCCAGGTAGGGTTGTAGCTTAGCAAATAATAATAATAATAATAATAATAATAATAATAATAATAATAATAATAATAATAATAATAATAATAATAATAATAATAATAATAAAGATGGTTATTCATAACTTTAGATTTGAAATAGGATGCGTAAAATTAGATATTATACGAGAAGTGGTGTGTAAATCCAAGGTAACAAGATTTCATAATAGATCTTTGAAGTAAACAATTCTTCATGACATTTGATCTTGCTGACACATACAGTTAGACCATGATGAGACAATACAGACCAAAAAAAGTGTAGTTTTTTCAATAAATGTTGAAAGTTCTAATAATACAAAACTGTTCAATATCAACTCTAAAACTGAACTTACTGAATCTAAGGAGCAATGGACCAACTGCATGATGGAAGTTATATTTTAACCATACAACCACAGTTAAAATTTTTATTTTCTTAAAACCTTTTCAGATAATCAGAAATATTATGATCAAATGCAAGCCATTATGTCCCCAAATGTTCTGGTGTTTATTTGTAAATAAGAATTTTTGCGTTCATTTGTAAATATTTTCAAGAGACAAATAGTTGATATATTTTGAATTTTGCGCTATACATTACAGCTAAACGTTAAGAGAAATTGTGCATTTTCTGCTTTCTTGATATATGTCTTTGAATTCATTATTTGGAATAAGTTGTCCCACCTGAGGGAATGTGATGCATTCTTTTCCTCATTATTCACTTGATTGTCACAATAGAATTATATTCATTTCCAGCAAGCAAGATATTGCATATATTTCGTTGTCTCATATATCACAAATATTTCTATAACAATATTTTATGTTTTATAAATATTTCTCATCACTCAAAGTTACTTCAAATAAATGAATGATTTTCCTGGCATAAATATATCAATAAAAATGAAGTGAGATAGGATATACTACAGCTCCTCCATCTTAGTCTAGAAAAATAATATCTTTAGGGGTTTATTCTCGAGTCCAACTCGTAAAATTTGTAATAGCTTTAGTCTGCAAAATAAACTTTGAAAAGGTATGTAAAAGGTTTGAAGCTTTTGCTACATTGCAGAAGAAATACGTTTAATCAAATTTTCAAGGTTTTGAAGTTTCACTATATGCTCAATCCATTTTATATATTCAACATTCACTCGTTTCTAGCTAATCTCGTAACTAAAACATTTCCTAAAAAACTGTATTTTAGAATAATGAGCAAACATGACGCAGAATATTAGAAAATAATACTTGGCGTACTTGCTCTCAGCAAATAACCATTTAAACTTCTGCTCTGAAAACGGCAGCCTTCCTCCCTCTGCACGGTTTATGAATTCCTGAAAATAAAATGAAATGTTGCTGGCAGCATAAAACTTTATCAGAACAATACAGAAGCAACAGCTCGCGAAAAAAAAAAAATACAGTTCATTATTTTTTTCTTTTCATTGAGTTTGGAACAGAGGAAACCATAGCGATACTTCATATTTCATCTGCGCAGTTCCTATATCAATCAGGTAACAATTCATGGAGTGATAAATTAAATCATAGTATGAAGGCCTTTCAAGTCAACAAGCGTTGGAGGAGATGAAGACGATGATGGTGATGATGATTCAATATATCCTCATTAGAAACCTCGATACTAAGTCATATAAAAAAAGGGTTCATGAGAATGTAAATTTATGAAAGATTTGGTAATATCAATTTTATTTAGCAGCATTACATTTGGAGGTTAATTACCATTCTGTATTAAATCTTCTTTTTTAGCTTAATTCGACCTAAATTCATAATTTCTGCCAATCCCATCCGTGGATGTTTATCTAGTAGTTGTATTCTCTCTCTCTCTCTCTCTCTCTCTCTCTCTCTCTCTCTCTCTCTCTCTCTCTCTCTCTCTCTCTCTCTCTCTCTCAATAATAATAATAATAATAATAATAATAATAATAATAATAATAATAATAATTATGATAATAATAATAATAATAATTATAATAATAATTACCATTTAATTCTATAGATATGTTCCTGTATTTTTCTTTTAATTACCATATTCAGTCCTAAGACAATTTGAATGATTGAATGTTTTACTGACTCTGTTACGCGCAAGTTTTCTGAATATATTTTGATCAGGCTGAAGTT
>NC_090731.1:148209801-148212301 GCF_036898095.1 Palaemon carinicauda
AATGTCATATGCCTGGCCAATAAAGATAACATTTGAATGTGCTCTGATGTCTTTAAATAAGTCGTTTGATGGCAATAAAGGAATAAGTAATAAAGGAATAACAGAAAATATCATCACCAGTTAGGAGAAATGAAAACAGAGAAGAATTCCTAATTATATGTGGTACAACTGGCTCTATTAATTCCGGTACACTGACATCTACTTAGCTTCTCGTGAAGTGTACCGGAAATAATGAAACCAACTGTACCTAATCCCCTGTTCCTACTTAACGGATGTATCCTTCACAAATTGCTCAAGTGTTGGATGACGACCATCGCAACATACCACCCAAAAGATCGCTATGAATTGGGGAAGGGGTCAAAGGCCAACAACCTGAAATTGTGCTATAATTACTTTTTAATCTATTTGGAGTGTTTAATTTTTTTTCCTACGTTAATATTTGACTTCTGTGTTTATGATAATATTAGTGACAAAGTCCACAGCTGATGGAGGAAAGTTATAAGTTCTCTGTATAATTCAAAAAGAATATAAATAATTTTATACTGGTCTTATATCATTGTAGAACCTTTTCAATATAATACAAACACACACACACACACACACACACACACACACACACATATATATATATATATATATATATATATATATATATATATATATATATATATATATATATATATATATATATATATATGTATATATACATACATACACACACACATATATATATATATATATATATATATATATATATATATATATATATATATATATATATACATATATATATATATATATATATATATATATATATATATATATATATATATATATATATACATAGATAGATAGATATATGTATGTATATATTTATATTTATTTGTGTGTGTATTTTAAAAGTATAGTTATTTCCATACTCATATGGAATGAAAGTCAGAGATAACATCATTTGTTAAACGGCCTTGTTCAGCTGAAAATTATTTTTTCAGGCCTCTAAGGCATATACGGTTTTTAAAACTAATTGAAAGAAATATGACGTGGATGAACATGAAAGATCTGATTTATGAGAAATCTTTTGTTCAAGATTACTCTTTGTAAGGTGAAAAAAAAATCTAATTAGAAACAAAAAGAAAACCAAACTAAGGGAGATATGTAAATAGGTTTAATCGACGAAAGAATATTTTGCATCCTGACCTCAGTTTTTGGAAAGATTATTTTCATGAATATTTTGTATCTTGACTTCAGTTATTGGCAAGTTGATTTTCTTGACCATTTTGTATCCTGGCTTCATTTCTTTGGAAAGAACTTCCACATGAAACCTCTCTATGTATTACGCTCTCAGCGATGAACAACAGTTGAAGCCTTACTGTTCAACCTTATAAAACATTTAATAAGATTCATAATTAACTGTGTAAGCTCAATTTAAAACACCATTTTCCAATCTTCAAGTAGCATGTTAAGGTATGAAGTGATAAATAAAACACCAATCATCTTAAAACTTGGATTCAAATATTTCAAGTTTCTTACTTCCAATATCTGGAGCAGAATTAGACTAAAACAAGTCTACAACATCTTATACCTAACATATCTCTGTGAGAATATGAAAAACTGTGTTCAGCAAATCTTTAAAATCCCATGAAAACTTGAAGATGTTTTCTTGATATAAAATAAATGTAAAAATCCTATCTCAGTAATTTTCAAGTTTATTTCTTTATTTGGTATCAGATATTCAAAGAAAGTATGGAAAGGGACAGTTACGACAACATGAGTGGTTTATTAAGTACTGAAGAGGATCAAATCTATTCAAGGAAATAAATAGAAAATTCCACTTTTATAGATATGTTAATACTCACTATTGATTGATTGATTGATTTATTTTGTTTTTGCACTATTGATTGAATAAAGATGGGCAAACTTCATTTCAGACTTAATGTTGCATAAAGATTTTTTTAATGTTATATACTGTGTTCAATTTACAGTATAATTCTAGAAAAAAAAAATTAATTTCTGAGAATACCGATTTAAATCCTCTTCCAAACACCTTTATCATGTATGTATACTAAACTCTTATTCGAAATGTATATGTTCAATCCATAAATGTTATCTTTGCCCTCAAAGAAAATACAGAGCCTACAATGTTGGGAGTATTACACACCCAAAATGTATCAATGCATTTCTGAAGCTTTTCTTTACGGACTCTACTATTTTATTCTCGTTCTATCGACTTTCCTTTGCAATTTCCCTCCGTTTCCCTTCGCGGTTCGTTTTCTGCGTATGTTGAAATTCTTTCCTTTTTTCTACTGTTATTGAGAGCGCTGTAATAGCTGTCTCCGATACTTGTGTACTTACCGATAAAGTTTGGCATTGAATTTTATTTCTATTTGGATTCTGCTCCATGAAACCCGAATTGTGTTGTTTTTCGCGACAAAGGAAAAGCATATCGGATTCCTGAAATAATCCTGCGCTATTGACGCTGCTTATGTCAGGAATCTTTGAA
>NC_090731.1:148222301-148234801 GCF_036898095.1 Palaemon carinicauda
TCAGAGAATCTCTGAAATTGGATTGCATTGAATTTTTATGTCACACTTGAGAGAGAGAGAGAGAGAGAGAGAGAGAGAAGAGAGAGAGAGAGAGAGAGAGAGAGAGAGAGAGAGAGAGAGAGAGCGAGAGAGCGAGAGAGAGAGAGAGAGAGAGAGAGAGAGCAGAAATGCTCTCACAGGTGTCTTCTTTCTAACATTACTTCTAATTTAAAGTGACACCTTAGATGCAACAAATTCTACTTCACCGAGATGGGCCTTGACTGCCGAATTTTCATACCGTATTTTCCTGCATATAATTTATTGCTGAATTGTAGGTTCATTCCAGAGATATATAGTATAATATTGTTGCATTCACATATATCTATAAGCATATATATGTACATACACACATACATATATATATATATATATATATATATATATACTATATATATATATATATATATATATATATATATATATATATGTATATACATACATATATTTATATTTATATATATACTATATATATTATATATATTATATATATATATATAGTATATATATACTATATATATATATATATATATATACACATATATACACACACACACACACACACACACACAACTATATATATATATATATACTATATATATATATATATATATATAATTATATATATATATATATTACCCTCACAAAAATTCTTACCGAAGAGGTGAGGCCGATAAGAGCACATTTACGCTGATCAAATCGACCTAAAAACCTTATGTAAACTTATGGTGGAAATTAAAAGATTTATAAGATAATTTATTTTGGTTTAAATAAACGCAGACAAGCTCAACGTCTGGTAGAGCTAGAGACTGTATTTTGTCAATGAAGCCAGAATGAAATAGGCCTTTCAATTTTAACCATTTATAAAAGATCGTGGCAGCTGTCAGAAACGCGTTTAAATGTTTAAAATTCCTCTTATGATTGGCAGAGGCAAGAGACAGTGACAATGCCATAGAGACTGACCATATATAAATAGCTAGGACCAGGGAAAGCCAGGAAATGGCTGCTGATGACTCAGTAGAAAGACTCATATACTCTCCTCAAACCTCGGTTCTTAACTCACAAGGATGGTGAGGTTGCAGACACAATAAGAAACTATCGAGCTTGAGCACTACTCTAACCCAAGTTTGGTGATCGCTAGGCAGGAAAGTTGTCGACAGGTCACCAAATCCCCAGTATCTTTCAAGTTCTTTGGCCTAATCTTATTGGTTCATTCTAAAATAAGATAGTCTTTTTATGTACATACCTAGATTGCTTGGAAATGAAAAGAGAACATTGTATCTATGCATTTACAAAGTTCTATCTAATTCACCGCTGAAAAGTGATACCCTCACTCAGCGTACATTGAATTATGAAGTATTACTGATTACTTTTCAGCACTTTTGTTCCTTCTCTAACGAACCAATCGATATTTCCTTTATGGAGAATGTATCCGGACAGCGATTATGTGGTTGAGAAAAACTGGAAGGGGAGTTATTTATGAGCATATAGTATTGTATGATTGTAGAGTTCAAGATAACGTTAAGGTAAAAAAAGACCTTATTTCAATTTCTCAAAAAAAAAAAAAAAAAAAAAAAAAAAAAAAAAAAAAAAAAAAAAAAAAAGGAAAAAAAAAAAAAAAAAAAAAAAAAAAACTCGTGTTCAAAAGATAAGGGTTAAACCGCCTATGTCAAAGTTATCATCTGAATAACACCATCGTCACTAACATCATTCTCAAAATTTAATCCCTGTTCTCTTTTACCGAATTTTGTATATCAGATGGAGTCATAGCACATAATTTGGTACAAGCAACGCTTTTCCTAAATACTGTATGGGAGTTTCCTGTTAGATACCTTTATTTAGAAAGGATAAGGAAGCCTTGATCAAGTTTAACTCGTTATTTCATATTGACGTTCAGAATTGGAGTTTCATGGCGTGTCCTAGTGAAACTACATTTCCATTATGTACTGTACAATAACAGACTTTCTGTGAGGTATTGTAATATTTACGCACCTACACGTGTTCCCAACTCTCTCTCTCTCTCTCTCTCTCTCTCTCTCTCTCTCTCTCTCTCTCCTCTCTCTCTCTCTCTCTCTCATTTGTATGATTTCCAGTTATCAACATAAATTTCATTTATATTTATTTCATATGAAGTTTTTGTATACTATACAATACAGAGTTTCTATGAGGTATTATAATAGTTGCGCACCCACCCGCATTCCCAACTCTCTCTCTCTCTCTCTCTCTCTCCTCTCTCTCTCTCTCTCTCTCTCTCTCTCTCTCTCTCTCTCTCTCACTTGTATGATTTCTAGTTATAAATATAAATTCCATACAAATCCTTTTCCATATGAAGTTTTATGATGTAAATACAAATCAATTTGATTTATATCAATATAATAAATCCGATGGCGTAATGGATTTTATTAAGTGTGGAAAAGAGCAAATGGCTAGCACACTTGTCATGCTGAGAGCGCAGATCTGCATTGAGTTAATCCCAAATAAACATAAAACTTTTTACTTTTTATATCACTAAAGTATTGATAAATTAATCCATAGGTAAATCTCCCCTCTTATAAACATTTTAATATCTTATTCTTTACTGAACTTCTAACTAATACCAATATGTTTTTCATAATCCTCTGATGAAACATGATATTACCGATAATCAATCTACCTTTACACCTGACTTCAATATTAACCAATACCTATTGAAGTCAATAAAGAATTTCTGTAATTTTTCTTATCTAGAAAATAGTCTAGCACAGATTCAGACTATTATAGAACATTTACTTGCTTTATTTCATTCTATCTACCATGCATTCAAAAATCTCACAAGTTTTTCCTTTCTTTACCGTTTAGTGAACTTACTGTCCAGAACTCCCTTATTAAACACCTATAAGATTTTTCTTGTCTACTGTCATAACAACAACACAACTGAGAACAGAGGCTTCCTTCATTTTTCCAGTTCCGATCCTCTTTCTTTGTTGATATATTATTATTATTGTTATTTTTATTATTATTATTATCATTATTATCATTATTATTACTATTATTATTATTATCACAAGCCAAGCTATAGCCCTATTTGGAAATGCAAGATGCTCCAGCAGGGATAAATAGCCCAGTGAGGAAAGGAAACAAGGAAATAAATAAGCTATAGGAGAAGTAATAAATAATCAAAATAAAATATTTTAGGAAAAGTAACAACATTAAATTAAATCTTTTATATATAAACTATAAAAACTTTAACAACTCTAAGTTTCTTTAGTTCGGCTGTACGTCTACGGTACATAAGATTTTATGTAGTAATATATTCACTGCCTTCAAACCTTAATACTTTTTTCTATTTATAATAATAAGAAGGGATATAATGTATTCATTTCAGTTTACAACACCAGGAGTGTAGTAATAACGATAGTGTTATTTTTGTCGTGTTATTGTACAGGCATAGGGAAAACATAAGTAAATAAAGAAAATACAGACACACAGGCATATACTGTATATATATATATATATATATATATATATATATATATATATATATATATATATATATATATATATATATATATATATATATATATATATATATATATATTGCCGTTTTTCCCTAGCGCTAATTAATTAATTTACCATTCTAAAGGATAATTAATCACCATCGTTAAATGAAGGTATATAATTTCTTTGTAGCTTGTGGTTGCATTATGGTAAAATACAATTCATTATCAATTATAATTAATGTACATGAAGCATAAGGTATCGGAAATTGTTACAGAATGGGAAAATGTTTACAAAGAAATTCCTTTGTCAACCTGATGCATATTTGAATGCAATGTAATTTTTTATTTCCTTTGTTTTACTGTGTGTGTGTGTGTGTGTGAGAGAGAGAGAGAGAGAGAGAGAGAGAGAGAGAGAGAGAGAGAGAGAGAGAGAGAGAGAGAGAGAGATTAGTGGTCATAACCGCATGCATCTTCCATCCCTCTGTAAAATAGTTACTGTTACTTATTATGTTCTTTAATCAATGTAGTTATCAAAGTTATTCTGGTAATTGAATTTATACAATCAAAGACGGACTGTGAGATATAAATTAACTAGGGTTTAAGACTAAATGTATTTTAATCTCAGTATTAATCTGTTTATTTTTAATTGCGTCTTTCAATTACCAGCATTTTCTTTTCACCTGACCTATAAATGTAATGTGAACTATTTAGAAAAAAAAAATCATAGATAGTGGTCTTTTCTCAGTAAGTTACTCAATGAAAATCAATTAAAAGCAGATATAGGATTCCCTGGTGCCTCTGAGACTGGTGAGGTGGTAAATGTTACAACCATCAGTGGGTAACACACACGTATTGATTTGCTGTTTTTTATTACACTGATTTCCCTAGAGAAATTAGAGAAAGATCAAGGGACTAAAGAGATAGTTGCAGTCTGACCTTGCTTGACAGTGTATCTTAATCTCTTTTCCAGAGTGATGATGGCACATTTATTTAGTTACATTTACTATAGGAATTTACATAACTACAGTTTCGCATATATTGCTAAAAATTTGCCGTAAAATATAAAAATCCTAGAATAAATGCTACCGGGTATTTACCGTTTTAAAAACAGATATATTGACGTTAAGGGGTGATATTACGGTCACCAACCTGTAAAAGATAACAAAGTAGGGTAAAATTACGGTCTCCTGTATTTTACTGAAATACGAGTGAGAACAGTATATTTTTTACGGGGAATTTCCGAGTGAAATTACAGTTTTCTTTAACAGTGTTTATGGCAAAGTCACATTATCATTTACATATTGCTTAAATATGCTAGTAGATTGATTCGGTATCGTTCAATGTGTATATTAATAAAAATTGTTCGCCAAGTCTGCAAAGTTTGTCAGAAATTTAAAATGTCTATAAGATTTCAAACGGTTCCTTTGAAGCGGTAACTGAATTTGTTATATTTACCTCCTCCGTCAACAGGTTCTTCGAACACTTCTCGTTCGTATTATTTTGGCGTAAGAAGAACCATTATTTGGCATAAGCAGAACCCTTCAAGCGGCAAAGCCTTCTGACAATATATATTCTATTTGTTATACCCTTAGTTGCGGTTCGAGATCCAATTGAGAATTGACCAATGTCTGTTTCAAAAGCTTGAATAGGAATTATTGGAACGTACTAATGTTGTTTTGATCCCTCTTACCTAGTATGAACCTAGCTATGACCAAGTTGTGGAATGATCGTCTTAATCAGGCAGTTGAGTCGGTGGAACTTCAAAAGTTCAAACTTGCAACGAATGTTTTGATGTTGAACAAGCTGACATAAATCTCTCTTTATATTTTGTATGCGACAGGTCTATTTTGATGTTACTGTTCTTAAAATATTCCACATTAATTGTTCATTACTTTTCTTGCTCACTGGGCTACTATCCCTTGTTAGAGCCCTTGGGCTTATAGCATGCTGCTTTTCTTACTATGGCTGTAGCTTTCTTGCTAATAATAATGATATTACTACTACTACTACTACTACTACTACTACTACTACTACTACTACTAATAATAATAATAATAATAATAATAATAATAATAATAATAATAATAACAATAATAATAATAATGTGTTAACAGAATGGTTGGAGAGATGTTTACTTGTTCAGACAATTAAACCACGTATGTAGAACGATCATTCACAGAATGTTCTCTTCACTAATGACAATAAGAATCATTTGGAAATTGACAATATACCTCATGAGATTTTGAGGAACTCGCATAATGTTAGCAGCCATCCAACTTTATATTCTAGTACTATAAATCTTGTGGTTAAAAGTAATACGAATTATTATTCATGTAGTAAGTTGGCAATGTAGTCCTCTTGAAAGTATATAAGGTTAGTACTTTAGATGCTTATACATTATAATCTGGAATGGAAAAATTCTACCACGCTGATATAACACATTATACACTATATCTAGAAGTTAGAAGGATTTTCGTTTACTTTTTACGTGAAGGCTGGTAACGAACCCACCAAATACCTAAAGAAGTATTTCGAGAACTGTGAAAATAGTGATTTTCTTGAGTTACCCGTTCCTATCGTGTCTGATGATGAAGTATTTGTCCATCATGACATCTTTTAATCCTCCAACTGTAGCGCTTCTGGGAAGCCTATTTATAGATCAAAAGATTAGTTACACTAGATTTTTAAACACGTTCTGCAGAGGTTAACCAACCGTGAGAAATGTAAAGTAGTAACGACCCAGTAATTTTACGACGTATTATAGAATTGCTATCTAGGAATATTCGTGGAACAAATTTGAGGAGACAAAATGTATATTGACGTGCTTGAAGTTAATATAATCATCAGTGGCACTGTGACGATCATAAATAGAAACTTTTTTCTTTTCGATCAACGGGATTGAGTTTTTAACCATGCAAACACATTCATGAATTGTAGAGATGTTTAAAATATATTTATATATTAATATAGATTAATCCCTGCATAGTCTTGAATTCATATAAGCGGGCGCACGCACACAGGCACACACAAACACAAACACACAAACACACACACACACACACACACACACACACACACACACATATATATATATATATATATATATATATATATATATATATATATATATATATATATATATATATATATATATACATCAGTGCTTTTTGTGTGTGTATGTGTTTTGATGTGTGTGCCTATATTTACTCAGTGGATGTAATCTAAATATTTGCTTCCAAAACCTGCCAGCTCTCTTGCTTGATTAAAGTCTAGCTGTCCTTCTATTTGGGCTAATATGATTTTCGTAAATATTTCATATATTAGCCTACTGAGAGTAAACTTATTAAGCGGTAATATTTCAGGTCTTTCGTGTCTCCATTTTGTTAATATAATTTTTCCAAGTTGTAGGTATACATGCATAGTTAAATCAGTAGAACTTCAGTAGAACTTCAAAAGTTCAAACTCGCAGCAAATTTTTTATCTTGAACAGGCGTACGTGAGTCCTTTCATAGTTTATATATCAAATATCTGTTTTAATGTTGTTAACGTTTTCAAAATATTTTATTTAAATTTTTCATTACTTCTCATATTGTTTGTTTATTTCCTTACTTCCTTTCCTCAATGGGCTATTTTTCCTGTTGGAGCCCTTGGGCTTATAGCATCTTGCTTTTCCCAATTAGGGTTGTAGCTTAGCTAATAATAATAATAATAATAATAATAATAATAATAATAATAATAATAATAATAATAATAATACTTAAAGCTAATAATGATCTGGTGAAATTCCTCGATTATATTTCAACCGAATGATTGTTCATTAATGTCAAAATTCGTTTGTAAGTAGTATTTCAATTGAGGAAAAACACGTTCGTTTTGATGCGTTTAATGTTATATTCTAAACATAAAGAAAAACGACATTCCATCAAGTGCCAAGCATGTTCCTAAAATCACTATGCAGAGATGATCAGTGCAAATTGGATTGTTGCAGAAATTCATAATAAAGATCGATAAAATTGTTTACTCTGGTTTTCTGTTTGAAGTATTGCTCTTTATTCTTTAAAATAATGTCACATTTCTTAATGATTTGAATAAAAATTCATCTTAAACTTTTGAGAAGTATACCTTATTTAATCTTGGATACTCCTATCAAACTGGTGTAATTTCTTTTACATGTCCAAACGTAAATTAAAAGTATTTATGTTAAGGTCATAATATGTGACGTCATGCACCCTTTCTATAAATGTTTTTATTAGAATGAAATCATTTTTTATGGATTTCTTCTCTATATGTCTAATAAACTAAGACCGTAGTTATAGATTCCGGACACATGGCTTGTAAAGATATTTTCCAAACAAATGCCGGGCAAAGGTGTCAGACATGTTCTTATTCATGTCTGTGTTTTGCCCAGTTTTCATCCTCACGCTGGCCAATGTGAATTGGTGATGGGAGACTCCAGTCTGATCGGTCACATCAAACCAACCTAGTAAGGGTGGCACTGACTAGTACAATTTGGCTGACTATGGCGATATACAAAGCCTTTCCCCACGATAAGGTATCCACACTCAGAAAAGGAGGTATATTAATACATATTTAAATATATATATTCATATATCCATAAAATATATGAGAAATGCAAATAATATACAAGTGTATATTTTAGCAGTTTTTTCCTTGTCACTCAGTTCCTTTACCATGAAAACCAGTGCCTCAATCTATAATGTCTTCCTGTTTTCATCCTCCTTTTATTTCCGTCAACATCAGCATCACCAAAACTACAGTCCACGTGAGCCCCATTTATATTCTGTCGAATAAACTTTTCTGGCACATGTTACGGAACAAAAGCTGGCTGACATCATCAGAGAAAACAAATATGTTTTTCTCCTTTTCAGTGTCATAGTATTGATTATTACTATCAGGGTTTTTTTTTTTTTTTTTTCGGATGGGGAACGGAGGTACCTTTCAGGGTCTTCTTGGCTACCTTCCATTAAAGTTGTTTTATACTTCCTTCGTGTATGGTATCCAGAGCAAGACCTGATTGCTTTAGTGATTCTGCGAGTTACGTAGCTGTATAGCTTTGCTATTAATGAAGTTAGTTCATAGAATTTACTCTATAAGAACATTCAATGATGCTCGTGATAAAAAAAAAGAAAAAAATAATAATCATTCCTACATCACCGGGTCGAATGGTGGGTCCCCAAAAAGATATGTGTAATTTCATTGGTCAAACCTTATCAGTAATTTCCGAGACATATTGGCTGACAACGGTGATGGTTCTATGATAGACTTGTACCAAAATTCTCTTTTCATTTTCCCCTGAAGTGACGTTGGTTACGACTTAATTAAATTTTACGGTTGACAACCTAAGGAAAAGATAATGGAGTCCTACCACGTTCCTTCCTCAGTGGAAATACCTTAACATGGTGAAAGGATTTGCGTATCACCATGATTACAAAGCTGTACTAGTCAGGTCCACTCGTACTTGGTTGGTTAGCTGTGAGCTATCAGATGAAAATCTCCCACCATCACCAATCCGCACCGACCAGCGCAGTGAGGAAAACTGGCCAAACCCCAATCATGAATTGACCTACCTGAAGATAAGGTCCTGCAGTGGACTAGAAACGACTGCAATTGTTGTTTGTTGTTGTTGTTATTGTTGTGTTTATCTGGCTTAACAGTTTGTCATAATGGGTAATATTAATTTTGTTGAGTGGAATTTTAGCTAGCCCTGGGATATAAGTAAAAATCAGCTCTACTATATATAAAACAATAGAATATCATCCCGATGGAAATTTGCTAAGCTTTCAGCAGACTAACTGGCTTCGGGTAACAAAATCTATGCAATGGGTTCATCAAAAGGATTAGGTAATATGAAATCACGTTGGTAATTCCCTCATGGGAATTGCTTTTAGCTCTAGAATTAATGTAATTGTTATTTCGTGTAAAAAAAAAAATAAAAAGGTAGGAGTAGAAGTTTTATATAAAGAATGATTGGAAGCAGACGAGTTAACAATACTTTGTAATTATTTTTTCTTTTTATAGATTATAACTATATTTCAAATCCGGCGTAGCTTATACATGTCCAGACTGGCAGAATCATATGTTACCGATTCTAAAAAGTGCTTTTTATAACTGCTAACAAAACAGTCGTGTACTTCATTCTGTGGTATAAACAAATGTCTTCCGAAATGACATACTTTACATGAATTTACTGTCTCTGTGTTACTGTACTTAAAGATATATCGTTCCTAACCACACTCTCTCTCTCTCTCTCTCTCTCTCTCTCTCTCTCTCTCTCTCTCTCTCTCTCTCTCTCTCTCTCTCTCTCTCTCTCTCTCTGTATGAATATGTGAGCGTATATGCCAGTGCGTGTACACACACACACACACACACACACACACACACACATATATATATATATATATATATATATATATATATATATATATATATATATATATATATATATATATATATATATATATATATATATATATATATACAATAGGTTGGTCAGGGCACTAGCCACCTGTTGAGATAATACCTCTAGCGATCCTTTGACTCGCTAGATACATTGGATCCCTCTCTGGTTACGTCTCGTTTTTTCTTTGCCTACACATACACTAAACCGAATAGTCTGGCCTATTCTTTATACATTCTCCCCTTTCCTCATACACCTGACAACACTTAGATAACCAGAAAAGTCCTCGTCACTCAAGGGGTGAAATACTGCACTGTAATTTTTCAGTTGCTACTACCTCTTGGTAAGGATGGAAGAGACTCTTTAGCTATGGCAAGCAGCTCTTCTAGGAGGACACTACAAAATCAAACCCTTATTCTCTAGTCTTCGGTAGTGCCATAGCTTCTGTATCATGGTCTTCCACTGTCTTGGGTTAGAGGGTACACTCAAGCACACTATTTTATCTGCTTCCTTATTTCCTTTCCTCACTGGGCTATTTTCGCCATTGGAGCCCTTGGGTTTATGGCATCTGCTTTTCTAACTAGGGTTGTAGCTTCGCACTCCCCAAGAGAGATTAGTTCACCAAACGTTCAACTAGGCTCAACAAGGCACTAGAAGAATTGGAAGACACAGGCCTACATAGCTGAGAACTATGAAACGCAAAGTAGGAGATGATGAATGAAGAAGTATTGAATTGAAAACTTAAGATAGAGACGACTGGTGAAATCTAACCGAGGCCCTTTGCGTCAATGTACGTAGAAGGAGACGATGAGATAGATATATACACACACACACACACACACATATATATATATATATATATATATATATATATATATATATATATATATATATATATATATATATATGTACACACAAACACACACACACACACACATATATATATATATATATATATATATATATATATATATATATATATATATATATATATATATATATATATATATATATGTACATATATATACATATGTAAATATGATTAAAAATATATATATATTGTGTATATATAATATATATATATATATATATATATATATATATATATATATATATATATATATATATACTGTATATATAGATATGTTTGTCTCCTAAGAGGAGAAAATCCATAATACCAGGCTCTATGTTTACCTTCTTTCAAAAATCATTATTTACATAATTCAAATATGTACTAAGATATTTTGAAGACTATTTAACGTTACTATTTTCTAATATATATATATATATATATATATATATATATATATATATATATATATATATATATATATATATATATATATATATATACACTTAAATATGCATATACTTTATATTTGTGTGTGTGTGAGAGAGAGAGAGAGAGAGAGAGAGAGAGAGAGAGAGAGAGAGAGAGAGAGAGAGAGAGAGAGAGAGAGAGAGAGAGAGAGTTACAAGGAGTTACGAGGATTTTAAATCCATCCAGGAAGATTTCATTTGCTCTTTTGTAGAGCTATTTGGTTTCTAGAGTTTTTATGATTTTATCTAGCTTATTCATGAAATTGTTTACCGTGTTCCTGTTTACTACATCAGATTGAAGCTTGTTCCATGTATTTACTATTTTGTATGCAAAGAAATTACCATATTGAGCGGTGTTGTATCTATTCAATTCTAGTTTGTATTCGCTACCTCTGGGTTGATTTGTGCTAAGCGTGAATATATTGTAATCTACATTATTTTGTTATTCCTTTGAGAATTTTGAATGCCTCAATTATCTGTCCCCTTTGTCGTTGAGATTGTATATCAAATAAGTTCAAACGTTCCATCTTCCGTCTATATCCAAATTGCCTGTTGTTGTAACTAGTTTGGTGTCTCTAGCTTGCACTGCTTCTAGTCTATATATATCTTTCTGAATACTTGGAGCCCAGAATTGGACTACGTATTCTAGATGGGGTTTTACTAGTGATGTGTACAGCTTAAGTACAGAGAGAGAGAGAGAGAGAGAGAGAGAGAGAGAGAGAGAGAGAGACGGATGAAATACGTTTATAGCTTGTGTTAGAGAGACACACGATTCAGTGTATATTCTAAATCACACGGTAGAAGATTAAAGTCCTGCTGTTTCTGGCTTACCAATATCCCTGAATAATTACACATAATCCCTTGGAATCCCCGACTCATATATAGACGGCGTTCTCTCTGATCGAGTGCAAACTGCCTGTGATGATAAAAAGATTATGACATATATTTATGATTATTACTTCATATAAATTGGTGTTTGATATATTTTCCTAAACGTAAATTCATATTTCTCTCATATTGAGAGAGACTGATAATTTAAAAACTACGAGAGAGAGAGAGAGAGAGAGAGAGAGAGAGAGAGAGAGAGAGAGAGAGAGAGAGAGAGAGAGAGAGAGAGAGAGGAGGCAGCGCTGCAATTTCTTTGGTAACTTGCTACTTTCCTTTGTTTAATTGTTTTCTTGCAATGAAATCTAAAGATTGGCGATTATGAACTGCAGGTTTTTAAATAGATTAGAATATAACTTTGA
>NC_090731.1:148237301-148242301 GCF_036898095.1 Palaemon carinicauda
TGTGATTTACTTAGTTTTTAGTTGTAGCTATATATAAACAGATCTAAAAAAATTAATCACTATAAGGGTAAATTTAACGTTTCGTGCAATATTATCAACTGTTTCTATAGAAATTATTAACAGATTATTAGATTTCAAACAAATAGAGTTATCAATTAAACCAGAAAAGACAATAATTGTGATTCACTAACTTTTTTATTGTAACTACTGTATATATAAAGAGGTCCCACAATTAACCCCTAGAAGGTTAATTTATAACCTTTCGTACACTATAAACAGCTTTTTGTGTCGATATTATTATCTGATTATTAGATTTCAAACAAAAAGAGTTATCCTTTAAACAAGAAAAGACAATAGTTGTTATTCCTAAGTATTTTATGTGAGTTATCTTATTTCAAATAGGAAAACCAATATACTGTGAAAAAGGCTTAAAAAAAGCATAAAAGTTATAGTACACGAATCTAATACTTATATATAATTTCATATTTAGAAAACAGGTAAACAAACTATTTATATGAAATTGAAAGCAAAGGCCAAAATATCAGGGTGCTGCAGATCACGTTGAAATGAAATCACACAGAGGAAACAGGAGAAATGCATATTTATGTTTAGTCATATTGCGACAAATAGAGCACCAAAACCCGTTGAAAGCAAGCACAATCCCGTCAAAAATGTCAACACACTTTTATTGAGGTATTTTCGCCATGTTTTTTCATCATTATTTGTCGAGCAATGTTGTCAACCGTCAAATTACGAATGGTTTTCAATATTTTACATAATGGAAAACGAACGAAAACAAGGTTGCGTTTTGTTAATTATAGTAAGTATATACAAAAGAAAATATTTGTAGGTGACTCAAGGCATATAGAAATATTGCCTATTAGTTTTTATACTCCAGTAACAAATTACTATCCATTGAATAATTACTTTTGTTTTCCGTTTATTGCTTAATATTAATCTTTTACTAAATATGGAGAGATGTGTTATTGATTCGTCATATATACCAATGTATCGCTATTAAATGTTTATTTCTATAATATAATATATATATATATATATATATCGCTATATATATATATATATATATATATATATATATATATATATATATATATATATATATGTATATACATATACATATATATATATATATATATATATATATATATATATATATATATATATATACATATATATATATATATATATATATATCATAGACTCCTTTAAGGAAGGACTGGAACGTCAGGACCTCGGGGTTTTTAACTTGAATCTGAGAGACTTCATGCCTGATTTTTTTTTAAATTGACATATGTTATGTATTTTCAAATTTTAAGATAATTTTGCTCCTACAACTTTTCCTGTTTTTATCTCGTTTTCTATGCAAATCCCATTTTCTGTTAAATCTCACTGACTAATGGGTTTTGTTTCTGTTTTTGTTATAGAAACGGTCCAGCTGGTGATCTCACAATATGCCACGTCACTGTAGCTGCTTTGGTTGTAAAGGGAACTATGATGGGACACCTTATGTAAAAGTCATATCCTTCCCAAAAGATCCTGAGGAGAGGGAGAGATGGATATTGGCAATGCCGAATGAGAAAGAAAGCTTGAGACGCTTGAAGGAGATATATATTTGTGAGACACATTTCAATTGTGAATGGGTGTCAGTTAAGGGTGGCAAGCGACCCAAACAACCTCCATTAATATTTCCTGGAATACCAAAATCAGCTTTGAAGCAGGTTACCTCAGCCCCACGCCCAACATCATCTTCTACATCACAATCAAGAGCTAAAAAGGTGCATGCAGCTGCTGAGGCTGCAGACAAAATCCGAGATTTCGACCAATTTCGTGCCAAAATTAGCTCCTATTTTCCTGGTTTTAACGTCATAAAAGACCAGAAAGATCTCTACCTATCAAGAACTGACGCTACTGGACAAACTGTCAAGCAGTTCTTTCATCTACAACAAGTCAACTCACCTTTTGGATTCCTATTCTTGAATAGAGTTGAGAAAGATGGCATTGAGGTGCCTAAACGACTTTTTCCTTTGCAAAAGAACAGTTTGCTCTCAAAATGTTCCCAGATTAGATCCATAACTGAACAGGTAAACACCTATGAGTACACAAGCAAGGAAAGTCTTCAGTGGTGGAAACTTCTACATTGATGTAGTTGACATTATGGCTGCAGCAAAAGTTACAAATTTGCAGACACTTCTAAAGCATGACATTATGCCAGAATCTAGTTCTCGTGTGCTTGATTGCGACAAGAATTGTACTTCTTCCATAAATCCAGATGAGCGAAGTGAACTCATTGACGAGATCACTCCTCAAGACACTCGGGAGCTCTTGAGGTCTGCTGATAACCTTAAGCATAAAGTTGTATATTTGGCTGGATACCTTGTTCATAAATATTGTAATAGCACTAGTATGGAGGATATCATGGATGATGAAGAAGGTAACGAGGTGTCATCTGAGTTCTTAGATCATTTGAATAGAGGTGGACTGAGTGTGCCAACTATTTCAACTGTCTTTTTTGTACATAATGCCTATAATTTGCATGCCATGACTAAAATGCATTGCTGCTTTCATTTTGCTGAATTGTTATCTTTTGTAGATGCACCTTTAGCTACTAATAATGCAGCATGTACGACTTTAGCCAACATTCTATTGAAAGCTCAGGTTCTCAATGTAAGTGACAAAGAAAAGGCTGTGAGATGCCTCAGGAAGCAAGAAAAGCTCTCCATCTAGCGATGTTCATCTAATCAAATGTTAATGTCTTTGAGTTTTGTTGTGATGAGAAATGCCGTTCTTTATTTCTTATTTTAGTGTTTCATTGTTTTAGGGCTTGTTTGGAATGTTTGAGTAATACAATATTTGACAATATATATTAAATTTGGACAGAACTACAGACTTGCCTCTTATTATAATCAGCCATTCCTCACCATCTATGAGTTACACACAAAAACGAGTAAAAATGACCAAAATTCACTATTTTGACCTTGAAATATGACCTTTTGACCTTGAAGATGATGAAAATGACCCCAGGTGGTGTTGAAAATGTCACCATTGAACTCACCGTCCTCAAAAACCCCCATTTTGACTCAGAGAACGTGTTTCTAGCCCTTCTTAGAAGTCATTTTAGTCCAGGACTCAAGTTAATCCTTCAGACTCAAGTTAAAAACCCCGATCAGGGGACGTTCCAGTCCTTTCTTGAAGGACGATATATGACAATATATATTAAATTCGGACAGCTCTGCAGACTTGCCTCATATTATAATCAGCTATCTCTCACCATTTATGAGTTACACACAAAAAACGAGCAAAAATGACCAAAATTCACAAATTTGACCTTGATAAATGACCTTTAGATCTTGAAGATGACCCCAGGTGGTGTTGAAAATGTTACTATTGAACTCACCATCCTCAAAAAACCCCATTTTGATCCAGAGAACGTGTTTCTAGCCCTTCTAGATGTCATTTTAGTCCAGACTCAAGTTAATCTTTCAGACTCAAGTTAAAAACCCCGAGCAGGGGACGTTCCAGTCCTTCCTTAAAGGAGTCTATGATATATATATATATATATATATATATATATATATATATATATATATATATATATATATATATATATATATATATATGCATATATATATAATATATATATATATATATATATATATATATATATATATATATATATATATATATATATATATATATATATATATATACATATATACATAAAACAATGTATATAAATTCAACATAACGTTAAACAATTTAGCAATCATTTCGGACAACATATACCAATAATATACTGTGTATGATTTACGAAATATGATTTTGATCTTACCTTAATCAACTCACACCTCTACTTTTTCTCTATTTATGATACACTATTATTAATAACATTTCTCTGCGTTTGTATATTCTAAAAATATCCATGACACATTAATTTTATTCTAGATACTTTCTTTAATCTTAGGAATCATTTTTACATGTATTTTTTTTTCTTTACCAATTTAGTAGAATTGCCTGAATTTTAGTACATTCTATTTTGATTGAACGCCAGGTAAAGCTTTCATTCCTTTTTTCACTTTACTGAAATTGATTCTGACCATCATCCCGTTAAAGTTAATAGAGAATCAGCTTCAATTTCTCCTAATTCCATAAAACTGTCGCTTTTAAAATAGGGTGCGAATTCTCACTGATAGGATTAGGAAGTTTATTCTAAGGCGTCAGTTTGTTTGAGAAATCCTTGAAGTAAAAAAAAAAAAATAATAATGATAATAATAAAGGTTATTTAAATTTTTGATGGAAAGGCAGTACTTTGGTGTGCTTTTTAACTTTTAAAATAATATAAATAAAATATTTGCAAATTTTGCAATTAATCCACATATTTTTTTTCTTACAATCCTTTACAAAGCTTAATCAATATTAGTTTAATTTTTTTCTTATCTTTCATCATTTGATTTATCGAAGGTTGAAGATTATAATTCTTTAAAGGGGTTTTCGTTTTAAAAATAACTAGTTTAAGTTCTGGAAGATAAAAATTTTGTAAAATAAATGTTGATTTTTTTATTTTCTTTTGTCAAATATATTAGCTGATTATTGGATGATACTGGTGTCCTTCCTGATATATCATAATCTGAGAGTATTTTTAATTATGTCAACATAGACTCATGTATGTGTATATAATTATGGTTATATTCTGTTCATATTTTAGAAATGTTCTGAATACGAAACTTGGCAGTAACCGAAATATTAGATCAGAAAAAATCAACTGGAAATTACAAAAAATATAACCGAAATTTAATTAATTTTTCTCAAGTCCAAAAGCCTACTGTCTCAGTTGTTGGATACTAACCTAGTGAGAGAGAGAGAGAGAGAGAGAGAGAGAGAGAGAGAGAGAGAGAGAGAGAGAGAGAGAGCGCACGCTCTCTCTATGATATGTCATTACAGTGGAGTCCATACGACCAAAAATCAATATATTCGCATTTTTT
>NC_090731.1:148257301-148262301 GCF_036898095.1 Palaemon carinicauda
ATATATATATATATATATATATATATATATATATATATATATATATATATACAGTGTATATACATATAGTGATTTATTTATATTTCCTGTGTTTCTTTTATGGACTTTTCTGAAGAAAAAAATTATATATATATATATATATATATATATATATATATATATATATATATATATATATATATATAAATATATATATATATATATATATATATATATATATATATATATATATATATGTATATTTATGTATATATATATATATGTATATATATATATATATATATATATATATATATATATATATATATATATATATATATATATATATATATAATGAATAGACAACGTCTTAGCGGGGTCCAGAATTATATTAGTCAGACTCTTGCTCCTTATTATATAAGGGAGTTTAATTATGGTAATTGATGTTCGTCAAAGTTTAAAATAATCAAGGCACTCAAGTGGAATCAGCAGATAATTAAACACTGGAATTTAAATTCCTATTACAACTTTCGGGTTTCTTCCCAATAAAGAAAGATACTATGTCGTAGTTATAGTATGGAGGTTTTCTTTCTTATACCCAAATTTGTTATTTTTTTATACATTATTCACCATTACGAAAGATATCAAATTACCTCTATCTGCTATGGGACGGATGCACTTTACAGTACATAAATTGTATATTATTTTTTTTTTCTTTACCATTCTTATATTGCTGACATTTTATCATTCTTGTGACTTCGTAGTTTGGGATTGATATTTACTTAATTACTGTATTCAAGAATATTCATTACGGTTTATAAACAAATAAGCTAAGAATTATTTTGAGCATACTCGCTATATCGTTAGTACGGGAAAATTTCAGATACATTTGAATTTTACAAAATAATTATAAGGAATGCTATATCGACATGCATTTTATACATCAAGAATATTATATTAATGGCTAAATTTATATCTGTATGTACAGTTGGATACAGGAGTCCCTACTACACCTCGCTACGAAGAAGTGCACCTTATGACACCCTTACTTCGCTGAGAGTAACCAAACACATAGTGTAGAGAGATATGACAGAGGTGGTGGGCTGGGCAGAACAAGGGAACTCTCGTCGTAGTAAGGGTGTGGCTAGGTGCACTTCTTCAGATAAAGGTGTACCACGAATTCCATTGCCCAACTGTACTATCTCCCATCAAAAGAGGACTGCCAGATGACAAAGATTTCAGTCTAATTTGGTGTCCTACACAAAGTTGGAGTTGGTGTCAAAGATCTCATATCCTTGACACCTTGAACATGACAGAGAAGAGGAATTGTGACGGGCCGAGAGAGGAGTTGTGAACTCAAAGGCAGGATGCAATCAACTGAGTTTTATTAAGGAACACTCTTCTTTATATACAAAACCTCAAGGCAACAGGACATAACATGTTCGAGAGACAGACAATGTTCAGAGCAAAACCGGAGACATGATCATTCAGGTTCTTTTTAGTGCGAGGGAAGAGAGCAGATACAAGCATAATATATACAAAATAATTATGTACAATTGTGTGACACACGGTTGGTACATGGCTCCCCCCCTAAAAATGACGTACTGTACATGTTAAATAGGGCGCCCTGATCTAGAGAGGCGAACTGTAGGCGGGTCATCTGGCAGAAGATAAGCAGGTTTTAGACGATCAATGGAGACCCAGTCTTCTTTGCCCAGAATGTTTAGTAGGAATGCTTTCGGACTGCGTCGGATCACAAGGAAAGGGCCCGTGTAAGGGGGTGTTAGTGGTGGTTGCTAGTGTCGTTGCGCAGGAAGACGTGCGTTGCAGAGTGCAAGTCCGTTAGTATGTGATGCTTCGCTGGGGGCTTATAAGTCTGGCGGCACGGAGTAAAGTTTCCCACGACGTGACGTATGCGCTGGAGATCGTCAGAGGAGGTTGTAGAAGGAAAAAATTCGGCAGGGACGACCAACGGGTCGCCATACACCATTTCAGCTGCCGAGACGTCGAGGGCGTCTTTAGGAGTGGTCCTTAGTCCCAGGAGGACCCAGGGAAGTTGAGTAAAGCAGTTGCAATCCTTGCAGCGGGACATCAAAGCTGCTTTGAGGGTGCGATGAAAACGTTCAACCATTCCATTGGCAGCGGGGTTGTAGGCCGTTTTCTGATGTAGGGTGATGCCCAGGAGATTCGCTAATGACGTCCACAATTGAGAGGGGAAAGTGGTTCCCCTGTCAGAAGTAATATGATCAGGGATACCGAATCTTGAAATCCATCCAGAGAGTAAGGCAGATATACATGAGGCGGACGTTGCGTTTCCATGGGAATGGCTTCAGGCCAATGAGAGGAGCGGTCGATGACGGTAAACAGGTAACGATGTCCTTGTGATGTGGGTAGGGGGCCTACAACGTCGACGTGAATGTGTGCGAAACGACGCTGAGGTTGAGGAAAGGTGCCCACTCCTGAATCCGTGTGTCGATGTACTTTGGAAGTTTGGCAAGAAGTACAGGCACGGACCCAATCCTTAGCATCCTTAGAAATGCCGTGCCAAATGAACTTTGCCTTCAGCAGCTTTGCAGTAGAACGGCACGAGGGATGTGAAAGGCCGTGAATGAAATCAAACACCTGTCGGCGCATGGGAGCAGGAATCCAAGGTCGCGGTCTACCAGTACTGACGTCACAGAGGAGGGTGGTGTTGGAGTCTTCGAGGGGAAAATCTTCCCAACGGAGGGATGTGCAGGATGTCCTACAAGCTTGATACTCTGGATCCTGTCGTTGGGCTTCAGCCAGGGCATTGTAATCCAATCCCAGTTGAACGGCAGCCAACGTGTTTCTTGACAGGGCATCGGCAACGGGATTCATTTTCCCAGGGATGTATTGGAGGGTGCAATTGTATTCAGCCACGGCGGAGAGATGTCGGCGTTGACGGGCGGACCAGGCGTCAGACTGTCGAGTGAAGGCGTGCACCAGAGGCATGTGGTCTGTGCGAATGACGAAGGGCGTACCTTCTAAGAAATGGCGAAAGTGACGGACAGCCAAGTGCACCGCCAGCAATTCTCGATCGAAGGTAGAATAACCCGATTCTGCCTTGGACAGTTTTCTGCTGAAGAAGGCCAATGGGCGGGGCGAGCCTTTGACCACCTGCTCGAGTACTGCACCAATAGCGACGTCGCTGGCATCGGTGGAGAGAAGGAGAGGGGCGTGTGGGATAGGAAAATTGAGAGCCTCAGCAGTTGATAGGGCATTCTTTGCATTGCAGAAGGCTGCTTCTTGAAGGGGACCCCATTTCAGGTCCTTTGGCTTGCCCTTGAGAGAGGCGTAGAGGGGATCAAGAGTGGCGGCAATGGCTGGCAGAAAACGGTGATAATAGTTGATCATGCCCAAGAATTCCTTCGAGGGCGCGGGGAAGTTCTGAACGGCTGCTACCTTCTCAGGGAGGGGATGGACTCCTTCAGGAGTGATACAGTGCCCTAAGAACGACACTTCGTTGGCGCCAAAGGTACACTTGTCGTACCGGACTACAAGGCCGTTTTGTTGCAGGGGGTCGAGCACGATGCGCAGGTGACGGAGGTGTTTCTCTTTTGAGGAGGAGAACACAAGTATGTCGTCCACATAACATACACAGAAAGGGAGGTCCCCTAAGATGCCATCCATGAGACGTTGAAACGTTGCCCCAGCATTACGAAGGCCAAAACAGGAGTGATTGAAGGTGTATGTACCAAACGGAGTGGTGATGGCGGTCTTGGGGATGTCTTCTGGGTTCATAGGCACCTGATAATACCCCTTCAGGAGGTCGAGCGTAGAGAAAACCTTCGCTTTGTGCAGGTAGGAGGTCATGTCGGCAATGTTTGGGAGGGGGTAGTGATCCGGTTCTGTTTGCATGTTCAGAGGCCTGTAATCCCCGCATGGACGGAGGAAGCCGTCTTTCTTCAGAACGATGTGTAAGGGTGACGACCATGGGCTAGAGGCCTTTTGGCAAAGGCCCATTTTCTCCATTTCGGCGACCGTCTATTTGGCGGCTGCCAATCGTTCCGGTGCCAGACGTCTGAATTTTGCGAAGACTGGGGGTCCCGTCGTCTTGATATGGTGATAAATACCGTGCTTGGCAGGAACCGTGGGCGTTTGGCGAAGTTCTGGACGGAAAACTGCCGGGTACGACGTGAGGAGGTGGGCATAGGCATCCGTGGGTGCGCTGATGTGGGGAGCGAGGTTAGAGGGGGCGGGTTGAAGAGGTATCGACAAGTACGAGTCTGCGTTGCCCAATCGTCGGTGGGCGACATCGACCAGAAGGTGGAAATGAGAGAGGAAATCCGCTCCGAGGATTGGCATTGTGACGTCAGCAACGAGAAACTTCCAATTGAATTTACCGTTTCCGAACGATAGTGTGAGGTTCTCGTAACCGTAGGTGGGTATCGCAGATCCGTTGGCAGCTACCAAGCGGACGTCGGCAGATGTAGACAGACTACGTCGTGCCTTGAAGAGTTTCCTTGACAAAAGAGAACGACAAGCACCCGTGTCTACCAAAAATCGCACGCCCATTCCTGCATCCTGTAAAAAGAAAAGATTAGAAACATGGGAGGCCACCGCCACAAGCGATGGCCTACTTACACGTTTTTTGGCCACTGACAATCCTTGGCACATTTCTTCGCAGTTGCCCCGAATCTGAAGTGGTAATAGCAAAACTGCGGCGGATGGGAGGTAGTAAGTGGCTGTAGAAGTCGTTCGTTGGGGCGCGACCGATTGGTGGGTGGTGGGCGGCTTTGTCGCCACTTCGGCACGTCACGGGGTAGGCGTGTATGTCCTATGGCATTCATGTCAGCTTCGGTTGACGTTGAATAGGCATCCTCGTCGTCAGGGGTGGAGGCGTTGATGGAGGTCTTGAAGTGGCTGTCCATAAGGGTGTCGGCTTTGGTCATCAAGTCCTTTATGGGTAAACTATCGACATCGGGTATGGCAGCGCGTACAGGTTCGGGTAAACGGCGTATCCAAAGGGCACGAAGTAGGTTCACCTCACGAGAAGAGCC
>NC_090731.1:148267301-148269801 GCF_036898095.1 Palaemon carinicauda
CTCTTCAAGTTTTACAAGAATTAGGGCAGTTCTTAACTAGCTTCAATTTTTCTAAAGTTTAATAACCTATACAATGACAACTTTAAACATAAATATACCAAGATGTCTTATTTTACTCTAATCTTCAATTCAATTTACCCACGCAGGTGATAAAAAATTTATTCTTTCTTCTATTCTCATTTTATACTTAAAAACATAAAACTTCCTTTTTTTCTGTCAAGTGTGGGATGACATAGAACTGGCTGTTTAGGATGTAAAGATGAAGGAAAATGTTTTTGTAAATATTGATTGGAAATGTAACTTACATTAAGTGTTTAAATAGGTTTGTTGATTTTTGGTTATCTAATAGATTAATCGTTAAGATGATACAAAAATTATAGACGATAGACTAATATAGTAAAACGCAAAAAACCATAAAGGGAATATTTTATAGAAATTTAGACTCTTCAGATGGACTGTTAGACAAGACACATTCAAGACTACGTGTTGATTATGGGATTATAATATGAGAGGAATCGGTTTAAAAAGCAAAGATTATGTTGAAGAAGACGTACCTAGAGAAGAACACTTGTAACATACAAGATGTCAAAGATAAATGGTAATGTAGGAATTCCAATTAGGCTGATCTGTTTACAGGAAGAGACTTCTTTAGGGGAAAGACCCCAGTTTAATTTTGAAGGGATTTAATTAATATTTAGCAACACAGGAAATAGTTAATAGAAACCTTACTACATTCTTTACATAAGTATTATAGAAAACTTGGTGTGTTTAAATAAATTTCTAAAAAGGTATTTTCATATAATAAACTAATTCCAGAAAAGAATGCATAATGCAAATAAAGGTACATTATAAATTATTAAATTCCATTGTCAGTATATGTAAAGAAATTTTTTTTTATACAGACCCTGGTAGCTGTTTGATATCCCAGAGAGAGAGAGAGAGAGAGAGAGAGAGAGAGAGAGAGAGAGAGAGGGTCATATCCTCAGTCGGGAATGCTGGCCTGGCTAATAATTACCTTGTTTTTATTTAGTTTTTTTTTTTTTTTTTTTTTTTTACAAACAGGTAGAATTAGATATTTGAATATCTTAATATTTGATATATATGTATCAAGATCCAAAAACATCATATATATTTAGAAAAATCTTACTTGATTCGTTGCTCACTTTGAAAAAAAAATAGTATATACTTCCTCACGAAGAATTAATATGTGACGAACAAACAAGAAAACGTCTAAAAGCCAACACACACTGTACATTCCTCTTACATTGTTGGAGAAGCAGAGAAATAATTTTTTTAATACATTTTTGTAGAACCTCCGGTGCACAAGACTAAGGAAACAATGCCCTCCCCCCATAGTTATTTACCGTCTTTAATATTCAGGTCATAATGAACAACCCTCTTCTGTTGTTACCAGCACTCTTTGTGAAAAAGTGTTTATCTGGAGTCTTGCCTTTACTTTAGAGAAGCTGAGTTCAGCTTTAGTCTGCTATTTTTTGGAGGGCGTATGTCTTACCTAAAAGGAAGGAACACTTCCTTCCATACTGCAGCATAATGGGCAGTAAACTGGAAACGAAAAATAATTATCTTTGAGGGTAGAACTAAGGTTTTCTTTTGAGATTTTTAGGAAGTAAAATGTATCGTCAAAATTTCGTTAGGTAATATTTTGTTTGACTATAATAGCGCTGAAAAAAAAAACAATCAAACAACAAATTCTTATGCATTTGAATACAATAAGCATTGTATCATCTTGAATGTTTTTTGTTTTCAATATCAATTTATATATCTTATAAAAAAGGAAACTGAATGAATTTCTTATGAATTGTATTACAATAGATTTCCAAGAAACTTGTTTCGTTATCATATAACCAAAATCTAAAATAATCATATAAGACTTCTTCTCAATTTGATTAAATAAAAAATAGATACAAAACTTCTTAACTATAAGGTGTAAACAACACTTTATATTTTGCTGAATTTAGAAACTTTCAAATGTTGAATTTAGTAACGAGAGATTCACTGAAAGGAAAAAATAAAACATCAAATACAATGTGCACGAGGAGGAGAGCATGCGTTAATTAATTTTTAAATATATATGGGTGTATTGATAATTGCTTTAAGAATAAAATTTCCTGAACAAACTTAGATTTAGATTCGTATAGTGTTGAGAACCTATAATAGTTGGAAAATCATAACAAATGTCCAGCTTTTAAACCAAGGGCTGTTCTTATAGCAGCCATAAACCTGGAAAGGGTTATAAAAAGGAATTTCACTTCCTACAAGGAAACCTTTTCAACTTTGTAAACATATTATGTCCCCTCCCGTATCCAACGCTACGGGTGGAGGGAAGAAGAACAATTTTAATTTAGCTTCCATTCAAATTAAGGTTAATCAGTTCTTTGTTTGTTGATGGTAATACTGTAGTCATTCTAAGCATCCCATCCCTCATTCTCCAGAATGTACGTATACAGCCTAAAACGAAATCTCTTGTTGATTTTGACTT
>NC_090731.1:148277301-148284801 GCF_036898095.1 Palaemon carinicauda
AAATATTTATTTCAAAGTTGTTACTTTCCTTAGAATATTTTATTTTTCCTTGTTTCCTTTCCTCACTGTGCTTTTTTCTCTGTTGGGGCCCCTGGGTTTATAGCGTCCTGCTTTTCCAACTAGAGTTGTAGCTTAGCACGTAATAATAATAATAATAATAATAATAATAATAATAATAATAATAATAATAATAATAATAATAATATGGTTCGTTTCTAATGCATTATCACTGTCCCTTGCTTGTGTATTTCATGTGCGACCTTTGAACTTTCAAACTAGATTTTTAGTTCTGATGTTTTTAAGTAATTTTGTGATCCAGTAGAACATTTATTTAGATATTTGTAACGCTACATTTATAAAATAAGAAAAGAAATATTTTTTTTTTCACTAGACAAGTTTGACTAGCTAATTATAATAACTATACGCTAAGCGTTCCAAAGTTATATAGTAAAAAACGTATTTTGAGCAAAGCGAAAAATCTATTTTTGGGTGAGATGGCCATGTCGTCCTGATGGAAGTTCCTATAGGGTAGCTTCCTAGGGTATATTACAACTACGGCGATATTCCCAGAGAATTTACCTTAAGGTACCCAGAATTCTAACTCCTGGAGCGAATATCCCTAATGAAAGGGATATCGCGACATATCAGAGGACGTATTCTTGACACGCCACATGGCAATCTGCACCCCAAACAGAGATAACACATCGAAGGGGTCAATTGGCAAGAAAACGAAAACGAGAAAGAAAAAGGGGGAGCTGCTCCCAAGGCTCCCTCTTCTCCCGTTTTGTAAGCGTGCCTGGCGCCAGTCCTGGCGCCAATCCTGGCGCTATCTGTATTCCTTGTAGTGATACACGAGGTGCTACAGATACTGTATGTAGGGAGGGGTCCTACACCCCTTTCATAGAAAGGGAAGGGCGGGTCCATCAGGACGACAAGGCCATCTCACCCAAAAATAGATTTTTCGCTTCGCTCAAAATCCGTTTTTTGGGCTCAAGCCATGTCGTCCTGATGGAAGTATACCAGAGCATTACTGTATCTGTGGATTCTCAGAACGTGCCGTACTCCCCGGAGGTAATTTTTCCCGGTCGACTAGACCTAGAGACCTAAGATGTTACCGTTATACATCTTTTCAACTAACCATAAACCATGTTAGAGCTTTCTGCCCCCTACAGGGAAGAGTCCTACTAGACTCTGGAAAAGTCTCGAAGAGTACATATACCTATGTATGAATACCAGGCAAGCCAATATAGTGGTCTCACCCTATATAAAGTAAAGCATAGTTTGTAAAGAACCACTGCGTCAATATGAAATATCGACCAGTTCTCCGCACAATACTTGTATTGGACAAAGGTTTATATCTGCATAGGAGGAAGCTGTAAATCCGCCACCATCCCCTTATGGGGTGGGATCCTCCCACTAAGGGAAAGCATAAACCAATGCAACATTAGCTTGCATAAAGGAACAATTCTATTAGAATTATCTCAGATAAATATACATAGAATGAATGCTCAATTATATCAATAAATTGACACAGGTGAAGGAGACGCAAGGTTCTCAAGAACAAGTTTATTGATAGACAATAAACAGACAGGTTAACAACAATTATATATATATATATATATATATATATATATATATATATATATATATATATATATATATATATATATATATATATATATATATATATATATATATATATATATAAGAAGAGGATAACCAAAACTTTAAGCATAAGTATGATAGTAAACAGAAACTTGTTTATCTGAAAGAAAAACATTAGTGCCACTTTTAACATACCGAGGTATCAGGGTCAGAAAAGTCTGTATTACTAATCAGTTATATTAGCGTTAGAAACGCTCGGCACACATGTCTGCACTTAAGCTAGGTTCACCTTTGGAAGTGGAACAGTCAACGTGGGCACCTCAGTGCCCTTACTTAGTTTGTAGCACAGTATGTAACTACACACTCACCCTGGAATTAATCGTCCCAATTAAATCCACTGTTCCTCGCAGAGTTAAACAGCAGGGTTAACGACGCAACCCACTGCTACCACAGATCTCTTTAGTTGCTCCACTTGCTTCGCATAGTGGTGAAAGAACACTCTGGAAGACTTCCAGCCAGTGTATGAACGAAGATGTTCAAAATCCATACAATTAAGGAAATTTAAGGATGAAGCAACTTTCCTCGGATCGTGACCTGCGGGTGTACTGTCAGGATCCGCTCTGCGAATAAAATATGTGAATTTCGCCCTGAGTTGATTCAGTGATAAATTTGAGCCTGATGTTTCTCCCCTGAATAGTTGACCACCCTTGAAGTCTGAAGTTCTATGAAGATAGACCTTTAGGCATTCTACTGGACATAAAGATGCATCTTCTTTCAGAGGGCAGATTCTCCAGGGACCCCACCTGTTGGTGGGTAACTCATTCTTGGCGAGAAATGTAGGATCGGGAAACAGGTTCAGTTCTCCCCCATCCGGGAACTGAACACGACCTTCCTCTCTCGAGAGGGCTACAATCTCACTAACCCTGGCCCCGGATGCGAGTGCAAATAGGAAAATATCTTTTAGGGTCAAATCCTTTAACGCACCCTCCTCATTGCTCAACAGAGAAGCGAAATGAAGAACTATGTCTAAAGACCATGAAATGGGCTTTGGAGGTGCTGAAGGTTTGAGCCTAGCGCAGGCTTTCGGAACTTTATTGCCTTTTAGTAGATTTGCACTTATATTCCTCTAGGAAGTCTATGCTGGCTTTCGAAATCCCGAAACGCTTTCTCACTGCCAGGGAGAGAAAATCATGAGCTGCAGGGTCCGGGTTTTCTGTAATGAAGCACAGAGAGTAGACTTCTGGACTCGCTGGGTCAGAACTGGATCTGGTAGCGGTAGAAACTTCAGCCGTAGTTCCATTGCCAGGGGGAATCACACGCTGTTTGGCCACTTGTGGGCCACTATTGCCGCTACCCCCTTGAAGGATCTCAGTTTGTTGAGGACCCTCAACAGAAGGTTGTGAGGAGGGAACAGATAAATCCTGGACCATCTGTTCCAGTCGAGGGACATCGCGTCCACTGCTTCCGCTAAGGGGTCCTCGTACGGGGACACGTACAGGGGCAACTTCTTGTTGTCTTTCGTCGCAAAGAGGTCTATCTGCAGTTCTGGGACTTGACTCAAGATGAAGGAGAATGATCCTGCGTCTAGGGACCATTCCGACTCTATCGGTGTGAACCTGGATAGAGCGTCCGCTGTCACATTGCGGACTCCTTGAAGGTGAACTGCCGACAGGTACCACTTCTTCTTTTCCGCCAATCGGATGATGGCCAACATCACCTGGTTGAGAGGTGGTGACCTTGATCCATGTCGATTCAAGCATCTCACAACTACCTCGCTGTCCAGCACCAACTATATGTGGATCGAGTGACGCGGGGAGACTTTCTTTAAGGTAAGGAGCACTGCCATAGCTTCTAGAAAGTTTATGAGAAAGGTCTTGAATAGCTTGGACCAAGTCCCCTGGACTTTTTTTCCGATGAGAGTGACCTCCCCATCCCTCCTTTGAGGCGTCTGAGTGAATTGTCACCGACGGGGGAGGTGGCTGAAGAAGAGCCGACTTCTTTAGATGTCTGGTTTGGGACCAAGGCCTGAGAAGAGCACGTAGACGAAACGGAATTGGTCTTCTCAGATCTCTTCGCGCGTTTGATGCATAACTTCTCCAACTCCGGTTGCATCCTTTAGCTGTGCTCTTAGCACCGGGTCTGTCACCGAAGCAAACTGGAGAGAACCCAGTACTCTCTCCTGCTCGCGTCTTGATATCCTTTCGGAATCTAGAAGTCTCTTGACAGAACCCGCTATCTCCTTCCTTTTCTTCGCCGGGATGGAGAAACGGTGTTACATTAGGTCCCAGTGGATTCCCAGCCACTGGAACTTTTGAGATGGAGAAAGTCGAGACTTTTTCTGTTGATCTTGAAGCCTAGATACTCTAGGAACTGGATCACATGAATGGAAGCTTTCAAGCATTCTGTCTTGGATGCTGCCCACACCAGCCAGGCTACTACCTGAATTCCCTTTAAGCGTAATTGCTTGAGAGCTACGCTCGCAAGCTTCGTGAAGATCCTTGGGGCTATATTTAGCCCGAATGGCATGGCTCTGAAGGCGTATAGTCTTCGTTGTAGCTTGAACCCTAGGTAGGGGGAGAGTCGATGGTTGATTGGAACGTGCCAATAGGCGTCTGACAAGTCTATGGAGACGGTATATGCCCTCTTGGGCAGTAAGGTCCTTATGTGTTGCAGTGTTAGCATCTTGAACTTGCAGTTCACTATGAACTTGTTGAGTGGCGACAAGTCCAGAATGACTCTGAGTTTTTCCGAGTCCTTCTTGGGAACACAAAACAGCCTCCCTTGGAATTTGATGGACTTTACCCTTCGGATCACTTTTATTCCTGCAACAAATCTTGGATGTACTCCTCCAGAACGGGGGTGGAGTGTTGGAAAAACCGAGGGCGCGGGGGTGGAGTGCTGTACCAGCTCCAGCCCAGTCCATTCTTGAGTAGGCTGTGGGCCCAGGGATCGAAGGTCCACCGATCCCGAAAATTCTGAAGTCTCCCTCCTACCGGTATCATTTCACTTGGACTGTTGTCCAGAGGTCTTGCCTTCCTGACCGCGACCACCCCTGAATCCCCTTTCCCTTGAGGGGCGCCTAGACGAGCTTCTGGCTGCTCCTCTAGGCTTTGCTCGAAAGAAAGTTGACTGCCCTTCGAACGTTGGGTTGAATGCCGGGGACTGCGTCGACACGGCCTGGGGTACCCACTGGAAAGTGTTCGGGGTTTGTGCCACCATCTGGGGCACTGAAGGCATCGGCAATTGCTGTTGCTGTTGCTGTTCAACTGGCTTGGCTGGCCGGGACGGTACCCTAGTCCTTTTAGTCTTCCTCTTTGGTTGGGGACCCTCATCCGGGGAAGACTTTCTCTTGATAGACAGGCCCCACTTCTGGAGAAGATTTCTATTCTCCGTGGCGGCCTTATCCACAACTTCTTTGACCAATTCGCTAGGGAAAAGGTCTTTGCCCCAAATGTTGGAGGAGATTAGTTTCCTTGGCTCGTGCCTCACCGTAGCCGAGGTGAACACGAACTCCCTACAAACTCTCCTCGCCCTGACGAAGCTGTAAAGATCCTTCGTCACTGTGGCCAGATGTGTCTTGGCCACTACCATGAACATTTCATGGACCTTGGGGTCATTTGCCATCGTCTCAAGAGTGGTCTGAAGAGACATTGAGGCAGCCAGTCTTTCTTTTGTCTCGAGCTCTCCGCAAAAGAAAGTCAGACAGCTTAGGGAGGTTCTCACCGAACTGACGTCCGGCAATATCAGCCTCCAACTTCCCGACTGAGAAGGTAAGATGGACGTCCTTCCAGTCCTTGCGGTCCATGGGTAGGGCCAGCGACAAGGGTTTACACTCCTCCAGGGAGGGGCAAGGCTTGCCAGCCTCGACTGCTTTTAATGCAGCCGCAAACCCTTTCTGCAAAAAGGGGAAGGCTCTAGTAGGAGAGGACACAAAGGAAGGGAGCTTCTTACTCAATGCAGCTACCTTTGAGTTCGTGAAGCCCCTCTCTTTCATTGAAGATGAAAGCAAAGCTTGAGCCTTAGCATGGTCCATCACTATGACCTCCTTCGGCTCTGTCTCCTCCTTTGAAGCTGGTTCCTTCCTCAACCGGACATAACAGTCCGGATATGACCCTTTGCTGGGCCAAAATTCCACCTCCTCAAGGGGAACTGAACACAGCTTATCCGACATGACGATCTTTCCAGTCGTCATCGGCATGTGCTCAGCATATCTCCAAGGGTTAGCATCTGAGCAAAAGGGAAGGTCTTTCACATTGAGCCTTTTCTGGGGCCCACGTGATGCTGCAAGCTTCTGCATCTGCAGTTCCATTTCAGCCGCCTTCTCCATATTCTCCTTCTGCATTTGTTGGATCATTCCAATAATGGAGGAGAGGGCCTGTCCCAGCTCTACTGGGAGAGCGAATGATGTTGAGGGAATAGGTTCAGGGATCAGAACCGGAACTGCCGACACCTCGTCGGCTTCTTCCTCTACAATGTCTGGGGCTTGATCTTCATCCTGGCCTCCTGCCAGGAGGTATTCCTCCAGGCGCTCGGACACGTCTGACATCCTGTCGTCCAACTGGATGTCTTGCAAGGCGACCACCACTTCAGCATCCACCTGGATCTGAACTAGGGGGATCTTCTCTTGAGGCTGGGGAATCACTGCATCAGCTGATGCCCTAGGGAAAAGGTAAGCCCTCATCTTCTCACTTGGAAGATAAGGTCCAGAGGTGTTCTTCTGGAAGCCCCATTACCCAGGTGCGAAGCTTCTCCCTTGCTATATCCCTTGATTCCGCTGTCCTAGGGGAATCAAAAGCCTCAGTAATCAGGTTAGAGCACATGGTACATACCTGGGGGTCCCAATACCGGAGATCACCCTTGGAGACAGCGGATGCTGCGTGCCTCCTACATAACTCATGTCCGCAGAAGTTCTTACTGCGGACGTTGCAAACAGCACTTCCGCACTTCGGACGTACCTCCTGCAAAGAGAAGAAATTTCCATGAGTATCAAGTGAACTACGTATCACTGAATATGCACAGTTAGCATAACAAATCAGAAAGGAAAGACACACTCTTGTGTTTTCCCGCACAACCAATTGTTGCAGCCTTCCAGATAATAAAATCGTATGGTTAATCTGTCATAGAGTAACCAATGAAAAAATTTTCAGAGGAAACAGGTGGAGCTCACACCTAAGATATGATTTTAAAATACCGGATAATAGACAAGAAAGAACTCACTTTCTTATCTGTAAGGCAACACCAAAGGGCTGTGCAAGACAACACAAAAGTGTTAGAACACACAGTGTTGTACCAATACTATACTATAGTTTTCTTCCTACAGTATATGTCATACTGGTACGGTATAGAAGGTAATGCGCCGGCCGGCACTTGCCGGCCGGCACACACCATAACTAGCTTTAAAGTATACTACTTAACAGCTATAAGGCGGCAGAATGCTGGTTCAAATGCATGAGCCAGCCGGCAACTACACAAGGTAGCACCCAGCTGCCGGCCACTGCTCATAGCAACCGGCAGACAAGGGCTTGACAACAGCCGGCCGGCAAAGGTAAACAACCTATGCCGGCCAGCAGCAAAAGAACCAGAGGACTACGACTGCCCGGCTGCCGGCCTCATAGGCCGGCAGCCGGGTCGGGTACAGCACTAGAAGAAAACAGAATAGATGCCGGGATAAGAGAGTATACTACTCCCAAGCCCGGCAATCCTAAAGAGTGCATATAAGGAAGGGGAGAATCTAATTCAGGCTTCCTGACCAATGCCGTCTGGCTCTACAGGCAGGCATGGATGAGGGACCAAGGGAGGTCCGGGCAGCACTCAAAGCAGAAGACCCTTGCCGTCTGCCGGCCGGCAAGGGACTGAGACAATTCCAAATCCTAACCTATCCTAGGTCCAGATGTA
>NC_090731.1:148289801-148322301 GCF_036898095.1 Palaemon carinicauda
CTTATTTTTCGTACATGTGTGTTTGATGAGCATGGGGTTACGCGCATATGTTTCCGTCTGTCTATTAGCAATTTCCATATTTATGCAAATTCGGGAATGATATCTAAGTTGCCTCGCGTTCACCTTACTTCCTGTCTATTTGTTTGTCCAACTTTCTCAATCTCTATTCTTTTAGTCATCAAACTGGAGGACCATGGAATTAGCATGCGGTATCAATCGTTTGAATCCTGCGTGTCGTAAAAGGAATTAGGATTCGAATTGCCTATTCCCTGATGTCACATCTTTGTATCTGCTGTAAGTTTTAAGATAGTTTGTATGAGGTTTGGCTTCCATTTTACGTTTTAGATATCGTCGTGCAAATATTTTCTATATCATGTCCTTGGTTGTCTTCGCCTGCGAAGGGTATATATTTATCCCTGTTTGTTTTATTTATTTGTTTTTTTGTTTGTGGGCAGCTTTACACAAAATCTACTTTACAGATTTTGACCAAACTTGTTATCATGTTGGGTCTGACTCAAGGTGAAATATTCAACATTTTGGATAAAGTACATCCAAGTACAAGTACGCAGCAGTACTTTGAAAATAAATGCATTGTTAAGTAAATGGCAAATATTTCTTTAGCTTATTTTTTGTCTGTGAACATCATTACGCTAAAAACTGCAGAACCAATTTCAAAGAAACTGGGTGGACATGCGCGGTATGACACAAGGATAAATTTATTAGATTTTAAAACAAGATACATCGAAGCTCAAGTAAGCTGTGGAGTTAAGAGCAAAATAAGACTGAGTACCCCTCCAGTTATATGCTTTGAATGTTAGACTATATATTTTTAGAAACTTTTTGATAGTTTTCAATGTTGTGAAACATGCAATAGAGGCTGGTAAAAAAAAAAAAAACATCCCTATGCCTAAACGTCTCACATACAAGGATAAGTTATCATAAATCTATTTTAATTTGTGTATTTTTCCAAAAGTTTCACAAATTCAATTTTAAGTAATAGTGGGTTTGGTCGAGTTCGTCTCCTTGTTATGAGAAATAAGTAAATATTTTTTTTTTTTTTTTTTTTTTTTTAGTCTTCCACGGACTCACACAAACTATACCTTGATTGATTTACAAAGTGATAGAAATATAACTTTTGGAAATTTGATATCCTTTAAAAGTTTAATTGCACAGTATTGCCTGAGGCAATTATTCCACGAATGCTTTTATATTTATCATTGTGATTATAATCGTTATTGACAAATTCATTATTTCTATTTTTATCATTGATATTTGATTTGTCTCCTTCCTTCTTACATTAAATTTACTATATGTATAAGCATATATATTGCATGTGCTATTTGGTTATGGGGTAATACATATAATTACATATTAATTACCATTAACAGCTTTTCCTTTAGTAACCAATGATCATCCATAAATCAGAACGATCTGGAAATAATGCAGAGCTATTAAACTGACTACCTGCGATATGAAAATAAAACCATATAAAAGAGGATATGATTAACCTTAACTTCAGTGTTTGTAAAGAGATTGGGACAATGACAGCTTTACATCAATGAAATTATAGATTATATATATTTGAAATATTTAAAGGTTTTACGTTTGAAACATTCAAAGGTTTTATATTTGAAACATTTAAAGGTTTTATATTTGAAACATTTAAAGGTTTTATATTTGAAACATTTAAAGGTATTATAATTAAAACATTTAAAAGTTTTATATTTGAAACATTTAAAGGTTTTATATTTCAAAAATTTTAAGGTTTTATATTTGAAACATTTTAAGATTTTATATTTAAAACTTTTAAAGATTTTACATTTGAAACATTTAAAGGTTCTAAAGGCCACACATGAATGGCCGAGGCCAGTAGGACAATGCCCTTGAGACTGACCATATATATATATATATATATATATATATATATATATATATATATATATATATATATATATATATATATATATATATGACCAGCGCCCATGATCCTTCTTCACCCAAGCTAGGACCAGGGAGGGCCAGGCAATGGCTGCTGATGACTCAGAAAGTAGATTTATATACACCCCCAAAACCCCCACCCTCAGCTCACATAGATAGTGGGATTGCGGACACTACAAGAAACTATCGAGCTTGAGAGGTACTCGAACACCAGTCCGGCAGATCACCAGGTAGGGACGTTTCTAATAGCACAACGAATAAGAAAATACTTAAATAAGAAAATAATAATTAATAAGCCAAGCAATAATTCCTTCAGTTACGGAAGTAGATAACTTTACATTTCATGATGCAGAATGTAAACAGGGTATTTTGACCTGAATTACACGGATTAGAATGTAAACAGAATGTAAAGGTCACGAGTAATGTGGTGGAGATATACAGTAACCAACAGGGAACGGGTATAGATATATTTTTAAATCAAAACAATGATATATTGATTCATCTCTATCTATATAGATTTACTTCTAATGTATATCTCGATTTTATTCTTCGATTTTAACAATATTCCAATATCGTTATCTTTATACCTTAGTACTTTATGTTTATTTGTTGATATTTAAAGCAAGAAATTATTGTTCTAGAAAGCTATTTTATTATATGCACAGTCTTGTGTGGAGAATTTGAAATAATAAAATTCAAATTTCATCCTAAATAATGCAACATGTGTTAATTTAGCTCATATGTTACTAAACATCTATATTAGACAGTTATTTTATCTACTTAGATATTTATTCTTGCTCATTTTAGTAAAAAGATATAAACTTTCACAAGCTATGTAAAATAAGCAAATTAATGACATTTAATAGCTCTGATTTCTTTTCATGAGTAGATTAGGTTCTCCCTATAAAGAGCTGATCAAATATTATTTGCCTTGACCACCCTAATTATTATTGTATTTTCTTTTATAAAAAAAAAAATGTCATTACATTTTCCGGCACTGATTTTTGTGTATTGTAATACATTTTGAAATAAGACAATTACAGTTAAATATGATTGACTTGAAGAATGAAATTAATATATCTAGAGTAATTAGCTACGTAATCTGAAGTTTTATACATTATATTAAGCATGTTAATTACAAAATTTATTTAAGAATATTTGGTAAAATTCTATAATTCCAATAGAGCGAGGAAATTAGAATTAATTCGAATTATTGTAGCATTTTTTCAACAAAAGGAATAATTGTATTTTAATATAAACAGTACACTTTTAGAACTGTGATAACAAGAAAATATTATTGAGAGCACAATAACAGCACATGCCGAGTGATAAAAAGTGTGAAACAGGGTCCCATAAATCGGAATGCTAAAAATAACAAAAAGGAAAAATGAAAAACTCGCGAATTCAACACACACAAAAGGATCGGATGCTTTACCATTGGGAAATTAGTTTTTTTAATGTGCTTAGATCCAAAATTGCTGTATCGGGAAACTATAAATGAACAATGCATATGAAGATCACAACTGTTTACAGAGAGAGAGAGAGAGAGAGAGAGAGAGAGAGAGAGAGAGAGAGAGAGAGAGAGAGAGAGAGAGAGAGAGAGAGAGAGAGAGAGAGAGAGAGAATGTTGAGCAAAATACGTGATGTTGCAGTAGTAAACAAGTCGATACTGTGACAACGTGATAAAACTAGATTATTGTGATAAAGAAAGAAAGTATCAGACACACATAAGGACGTGAAAATAATACTAGCCATTATATCAAACTATTGCTCATCTAATGGTGCAATTGATAAAAAGTAAAGCTTGTGGTATTTTAGGAGACTCAAATCGGATTGAATCGGATAATGGATAGGTAATGTATCATTAAAACGAAATACTTATAAAGAATTTTAATTACTGAATAACTTCGTATTTTATGGGATTATATCAGTTATGGAACACAAGTTTACAACAGCAAGAAACAGTATCACATTTTATCCAGTATTTTTCCAGATTCCTGATAGGACCATAAACAAGAAAAGTAATCGCAACATAAGACTTTGTGAAATATGAAGCCTTCGGTCGATGCATTTTTCTGGAAAATTATCACCTGGTCGTTTCAAATTATAAGTCAGAGAAAACAAGGAGTGATATTGAGGTCCGTGGAGGAACATGAAAAAGAGATTGCATACATAAAGTTTAGACTGGCTACCTGGTAGGGAAAATATACTCACGTTATTACACAGGAAGAAGGTACCGTGACAGAATTTTATAAACATATTACACTGTGATAAAATTCTATAAACATATTGCTGTGTGGTTGAAAATTTTATCTTTGATCCGTATTAAAACTCAGTTAATACTTATCTTGAAAATTATTTATCAAGATTAAGTGATATTTGCTATTCTTAATAAATATCAGTTTATGTTTGACAGGAGTTATTCACTTAAATTTTGGTGAGTAAGAAAAATATATAGAGATGGGACAATTATTATTCAAATTTTAGACCTGATATATTAGATATCATAGTGGAGTAAATTTCATATCTAACTCTGATACAGTGAGTCTCTACATTTGTTACACATCTGTACAGTGCTCTAAAATAGAGTAATATCATTGGGCGAATGGCCATGACCTCCTAAGAAAAAAAAAGACTTCCAAAAAATCTGACGTTGATTTGTCCGAGAACAAATACTGTTTAGTGAAACGAGGCAATACCTTGAAGTGACTGCGATCAGTGAAAAGCATTTGAGCTCTGTAAGTACATTTTCCATTGCAAGCACATAGCCAGACTTGAGTGAAATTGGCTAACAAGAAAAAGCGGCTGGTTTTATGGTAAGAAATGTTTCCGCTGGCCTCCCGCGATGCCTAATAAACAAGGGTTATTGCGCCGAACTTTTGAATGGTATTTGGCTCTTCGCTGAAAGTCGGCGATTCTTGCGTTCTAATTTTCTGTGATTCGCTGAACGGACGCTGACCTTAACGGCAATTAATGTAAACCAAAGGTTTGTTTCTTATTCATTACTATGACCCCAGTCAATAAAAATATATTTCATAAGTCCGCGAAAAGTTCGGGAGAACGATAACCCTTGAATTAAGCGGATTGTTTACGCTCGATTGGAGTCTTTTGTTCGAACCTTCTGGAACTCTTTCACTCTAGAGAATGTAATTACTCGCAGGTTCCACCGAATAGAAGAAACGGGATATTAGCGATCGGGGAAAGCAAGCCAAGAAAGGATAGAAATTGGGGGAAGAGTGTTGGGTTTGGGAATGGTAAAAAACCCGAACGAAATCTGTGATTAAAGAAGTTCGGTTTCTTAAATGGAGTGAACTCAAACGAAGATTCTGAGAAGAAAATAAGGAAGGAAAAACAAAAGAAGTTGGTAAAGCAAATAATAGAAATAGAACAGGGATGCAATTGGAATTGTGCAAGTAAATAGAGGTAGTGATAATGGTATAGAGTTTAGGATATTTTACAATTTGAATTAGTTATAATCGTTATTGTTTTTGTAGATAGCCTGATGACGGTTGTTGTTTGTTGTAGATAACCTGATGATGATGGTTGTTGTTATTGTAGAAAGCTTGGTGATGATTGTTTTTTTTTTTAGATTGCCTGATGATGATTGCTGTTTTTGTAGATTGCCGGAAGATATTTTTTTTTTAGATTGCCTGCTATAACTGTTGTTGTTTTTGAGCATTGCCTGATGATGATATTCTGTTTTTGTAGATGGCCTATTGATGCTTATTGTTGTTTTTGTAGTTCGTTTGATGTTTACTGTTAATCTTTTTCTAGATTGCCAACCGATAATTGTTGTTGTTTTTATGCACTGCCTGATAATGATAATTGTTATTTTTGTACATTGCCCGATGATTGCCTGATGGCGGTTATTGTCGTTTTTGAAGATTGCCTGATGGTGATTATTGTCGTTTTGTAGATTGCCTGATGACGAATGTGATTGCTTTTGCAGACTACCAGGCGGTGTGTCCAGACACAGGCCATTGCAACATCTCAGCCCCTTTAGGGTTTAACGACGACGAGTTTCCAAAGTCTTGGTTTCTACCCCCAAAATCAGCAACTTCTGACCCTCTTTGGGCCCCTTACAAACTTATTTTGCGTTTTATGGTCCCGAAGGCTCCCAAGAGCAGTCTTGACTTAATGAATATTCGTTGCGATATGCCGATTAGACAAGAATAGAAAGAGATAACGATATAAACATAAAATGGATATATCAAGAATGGGTGCTTTGATATATGAAGGTATTAGTAAAGTAAAGGGGAAATTGCATATATTTCTAGAGGAAGGATGTGGTGAATGCGAGATTGGAATTGAGATATGGTGTGACATAGTGAGAGGTGGAAGCTTTTTATGTAGATTATGTCTTACAGAATAATTAGGAATTTTTTTGTGTAGTACGATTTAAATATGGGAAAGGCACTGGGCAGGATAAGGAAAAGTAATACGAGAGATAGATGGAATGGGGGAACAAAAGAAGGGATAGTACAAAATATGGAAAAGAGAAGACAAAGAAAGAAAACAAGGAAGATTGATTTTGAAAAATAGGTCACCGTAGAACGGGTCAAGGAAAGGGGAAAGAAGAAATATAAAAGTTAGAGAGTTAATTAAAATAGTGATCGAAAGAGATGATAAACGAAACATTATGGAAACTGAGAATTAGTTAGGAAAATAGTTGTATTATATCCAAAATTGGATTACCAGAAAAGAGTATGACAAAAAAATTCATTGATATGTTTTCTGTAAACCCTTCCGATTGATATTCAGTGCTATTTTCATTCCAATGATTCTTCCATTTCTGCTCTATAAATACGTCTATACCTTCGCTAAGAACATATTTCTCTCTCTCTCTCTCTCTCTCTCTCTCTCTCTCTCTCTCTCTCTCTCTCTCTCTCTCTCTCTCTCTCTCTCTCTCTCTCTACATTTTAGCAACATCATTCCCTAATTTACGATCTGTAACCTGAACCGTCGTTATTTCTTTACAAAGTAAGAAATTTGCAGTTTTTCCGTAATATTCCATTAAGAAATTACACTCGGGAATGTAATAATAGCGGTCAAGTAATTATAAGTTGAGATTTCTTCATCCAGTCTGGAATAGATAGGAGGCCGTAAAGTTTACCTCCGAAACTATTGAAAATTGCAGAAAAAAACTCAAGACGGCTTGAGCTGTCCGAGTTTGCGTTTTGTTAGCCTATTGGAAACGTTTCTACTTGGTATTCTGTCGAACAGGCGTTCGAAACCCACTCAAGCTCGATAGTTTCTTGTGGTCTCTGCAACCTCACCATCTTTGTGAGCTAGGGATTGGTGGTTTGGGGGAGCCTATAGGTCTATTTGCTGATTCATCAGCAGCCACTGACTAGTCTTCCCTGGACCTAGCTTCGAGGGGACGGGCCTTTGGTTCCGATCATATATATATATATATATATATATATATATATATATATATATATATATATATATATATATATATATATATATATATATATATATATATATATATATATATATATATATGATCAATCTCTAAGCTATTGTCCTGCCCTCTGCCTCTGCCATGCATGAAACCCTTTTAAACCTTTAAATGATGGAGTAACTGAACATGATCTATAAGCCTCTCCCAACAATAGACACTATTATTCAACTCATGAGGAGTCCTAGAAAACATAAGGTCCCTCATAGTGTCGACAAAATTTTTATATTGTAATAATACACTGTAAGAAATAGATTATCCATAAACAGTGGGAAGATATTTGTTTTTGTTATGTAAGGTAACTTGATATAAGCATTACATATAGTTAGCTATAGAAATTATTTTCATTAAAGTAAGCACGCAACTTTATTATTATATTATTACTTGCTAAGCTACAACCCCGGTTGGAAAAGCAGGGTGCTATAAGGCCAGGGGCTCCAACACGGAAAATAGTCCAGTAAGGAAAGGAAACAAGGAAAAATAAAATATTTTGAGAAGAGTAACAATATTCAAATAAATATCTCCCATATAAACTATAAAAACTTTAACAGGGAAAAGAATAAGAGAAATAAGATAGAAGCAAACTCTGGTAGCGCATAATAGACGAGAAAACAAAGGGTTGCTAACCTGTTTAAACTTCAACCTGACATGACATCATACAATAATAAATATCATACTTGAAATAACTAAAATCAAATAATATAGTATTAGGTATAGCTAGACCATTATGTTGTAAGAAATAAATTCTGATCTTAAGATAAACAATATAGCAGGTTAAAATGTGCTAACAAAATTAGGACGTGTTTACTTTATTATAATGATATACAATTTTTATTTTTCAACATTTATAACTATTATACCAAATGTTAAATTTTTTACGCTAATAAATACAGCAAATGCATAAAATAAAGCGGACATAGCAAGCCCTACTATTCTAATTCAAAACCGCAGGAAACCTTCCCCAGAGATGAACGATGAATTTGTCAAGAATCAAAGCTGTCAGATGCAGATGTCTTGTCATGGGATTATTTTCCCAATATTTTAAATAAGGGCCACTCGGGACCAATGACTTCCATCAGAAAGGATTTCGAGGTTTTATTCATCACTCCACTGTTAGTGAATACCTAAAATAAAGAATAGCTCTACTTACAGAGATTAATCACGGCGGGATTAGTATGAATTAAGATTGGGATTATCATGTAATTTCAAAGGAAAATCTCGGATTACTTCTTTTTCTCAGTTGTCCAATGAAGCAATTGTAAAAAAATCCTCATCACCTCCTACGCCTACTGATGCAAAGGGCCTTGGTTAGATTTCTCCAGTCGTCTCTAATTGAGCTTTTAAATTCCATACTTCTCCATTCATCAGCTCCTTGCATCAAAATAAAATATGGCTAAAATTTTCAAAATATAAGTATTAAGATATCCAAAATTACAGATTGAATAAAATGCAAAATCTACGGGGTATTTATTCTAAAATAGTCTTATTAAGGAAGAGAAAGAAATGATTCAGGAACTGAGAAAATAAAAAAAAAAAAAAAAAAAATATGAGTTTACCGCAGTGAACCCTTATTTGGTCTTTATCGATCAAACGAAGGAATGAGGAAGCTGAAAATAGAAGAGGAATAAGACCAAAAAGAGGAGAGAGAAAGAGAGAGAGACGTGAGGGATCGAGGTTTCTTCCAGAGCAAGTTCCAATTATGGCAAAAGATTTAGGTGATCGGGAGAGGGAACACAAAACATTCACGTGCGAGTTGAGAGAGAGAGAGAGAGAGAGAGAGAGAGAGAGAGAGAGAGAGAGAGAGAGAGAGAGAGAGAGAGAGAGAGAGAGTTATATGAAAATTTAAATAATCAGTATCTATTGTTAAGTTATATCCATGACGGCAAATATGAATCGATTATTTCAACATGTTTTTCATGTTCTAAGAATTACAATTGCTCCAAATTAACCTGATATAGAAACCTATATTTTTATCCATGTGAAAATAAATCGTTCTACAAAGATGCAAAGGAAATATCTCATCTTGGTAGTATTGAATGTATTAGTAAATTCATCATGATATGGAAATTAAAAAATAAATGATTAATTAATATATTTTTCACTTCTAGGCTTACATGCTATCTTTGAGAATCAACATAACACTACAATGAAAGGAACATATCAAATTTGAAATTGGTAAAAAAAAAACCTAGACATATACTGTATCTGCGAAAAGTACTAGAATGCTAAAGCATATATCAGTATAAATATCATTGAACTGCGTATAAAATAGATGTTGAATGTTATACCAAGTATTATAAATCGAAGCTATGAAATATTACTTTTTTCAATGCCAATCCATATTTCAGAACGACGAATTTGACATTCAGCCCAGTCCCTGGATTTCAATAGGCTTTGTATTATATTTGCTGGAGTTTTACAAGCTTTGTTAGTGGCCCATGTCAGCTCAGTTGTACAACGGTTTTGGATCGTCACAAAACAAGACTGAGCTTCCATTTATCAAATGTTGTATCCATTAAGGATGTCTCACTCAATTACACTGCAGATAGAATTGGTAGGGCTTCCTAATGAATAATTCAGGGTACTGTAACACGACTATTTGCTCAATAAACACGCAAATACACGTAAACATACATACACAGTTACACACACACACACACATATATAAATATATATATATATATATATATATATATATATATATATATATATATATACATATATATATATATATATATATATATATATATATATATATGCATATATATATATATATATATATATATATATATATATATGCATATGTATATATGATAAGTATATATAGGTATATATACATGTATGTCACATACACACACAAACACACATATATATATATATATATATATATATATATATATATATATATATATATATATATGTATATATATATATATATATATATATATATATATATATATATATATATATATATATATATATATATATATATATATACATATATATATATATGTGTGTGTCATATATATATATACATATATATACATATATATATGTGTGTGTCATATATATACATATATATATACATATATATATACATATATATATATATATATATATATATATATATATATATATATATATATTTATATATGTATAAATAAATATATATATATATATATATATATATATATATATATATATATATATATATATATATATATATTTATAAAGCCTATATATGTACAGTATATATAGATATAGAGATAGATAGATAGATAGATTGATATTCCAATATATATATATATATATATACATATATATATATATATATATATATATATATATATATATATATATATATATATATATATATATATATATATAGATAGATATATATGTATGTATATTTATATATGTATATACATACATGTATATATATATATATATATATATATATATATATATATATATATATATATATATATATATATATATATAAATATATATACGTATATATATATATATATATATATATATATATATATATATATATATATATATATATATATATATATATATATATACACATCAAGGCACTTACCCCATTTTTGGGGGGTAGCCAACATAAAAAAAGGCGAAGGAACTTTTATTTTCTTCGCTCCTCCCAGCCTGATGAGGGATTCTGAAGAGTTTGGTTGGTATTGCAAGGGTGCTCAAACCCATCTGACCCGCTATCCAATACAAATGAAGCTTTATATATTGAATCCCCTACTGCCGCTACCTCAGCAATCACCAAGGTAACTGGAGGAAGTGGCAGGGCCTATCGGAACTGCGTCACAATCGGTCACCATTTATTTCTACTTCGAACGCGCTCTTTTGCCTCTCTCGCATCTATCCTCCTATCACCTAGAGCTCTCTTCACTCCATCCATCCACCAAAACCTTGGCCTTCATTTGTGTCAATCTCCCTTAAACTCTTATATTCATCACCTTCTTCAGCAGACCGCCATTTTCCAATCTCTCTACTGGCCAAACCACTTTAATATATTCATATCCACTGTAGTTGCTAATTTATATCTTACACCCTATCTCATATATATATATATATTGGTGTGCTACTGTCTTAAGCACACATTTGAGTATGAGTTGTTTTCAGATGTATTTAGATGGTTTATTGAACACATCTTGGTGGTTTTTTAAGTTTTATTGTATATAAACAACAGAGTCAAACATCTCCATCACTGGAGGAAGCTGTGTTGGTCCACATGACCAATTCTGGTGAAGTTTTGATAAGAACTGAACAAATTACTGATATCCCAAAAATCGTACACTTGCTTTAATTTGGATAAGTGACGGAATCGGAAGACACCTGCATCCGGTGACGTCACAAACTTTCACACGAAGAGTTAATGTGTTGACACTAAGAAAGAATGACAACTCAGCATCTTACATCCTGTACACAACTTGAGTTGACCATAGCAAATCTCACGGCCAGCTCTTCCAACCAACATGACATATTACGTCATTTGTTTTAAACATGTAATATTACTATTCTAATCATTACATATGCTCGGCCAGCTATCTCAATTTTTTTTACAAAAATTTAACAACAAGCCGAAACATGGTTATTAGGTGTGACTGGACATACGTATCATTCATTGTCCAAAACTAGCTATATCCAACTGAGGACGAATGTCCAAACAGGCACACCAAAACTAACAACAATAATGCATACAAAAAAAGATATTACCAAAGCAAAAAGAAAAATGCATGATAAAACCAAGATCATACATATGGTACATTGCTAGCAAATGATTACATGGTACCAAAAAACAAAACAAATTCTGACTTACAAATGATTCGGTAACTTGATAAAGAATAATTGTTACCTTTGTCAGAAACAAGATACTCAACATTCAGTGCACAAATACGAATTCCTGGTACGTACACGTACCACGGTTTCGTACATATATATATATTTATATATAGGGCTGATACATTTTATTAGATGCCCATAGATTCTGTTATATATCTTATATATTTTTCTTTTTTTTTTTTTCTCTCTTTTCTTTTTTAACATTCCGGCTTATATATTTTTTATTAGATGCCGAGAGAAAAAATGATTTATATCCTTTTTTATTTTATTTATTTTTTTTTTAAATGTTATTTTAAATGTATTTTTAACAATGCAAATGTAGAGAATTTCTTTAATTACATATTACTAGCGTACTAATCAGCTTTTCATACAAACATCAATCCGACAAATTACTCCCTTAGCGAATGAGGTGGCCACTCATACAGCTTTGAACTGGATTAAATAGGGGGTATTGTCAGGGCTATGCAACTCATTCCTTTGTAGCTGCTTGCTGTGCCGTAACCTACGCCAAACAAGGATGTTCACGGCGATAAATATCATCACCGTGAAACACAAACTAGCCAGTATTATGGGGTGAAGAATCTCTTTGTAAGTCGGCGACAGGTGGTCCTTTTCGGTAAGTTTCATTAAGTGTTTCGCCACACTTCCTTTATAGGGGAGAGGAAGTGCGGGCGTTGTAGAGGTCCACGTGAAATTCGCGAAGTAAGCACGTTCTCTGATGATTGTCCGTAGGCCAGTCACCATGGAATTCGGGGAAGTCCCGATACAGCCATCTGCTGCGACGAAGATGTGGTTGTGGGATGTGGATCCGTCAGGGCATGATATATTGAAGCCGTCCTTGTCGTATCGTATCCACGAGCCATTATTTAGTCTGCAATTGAATTCTTTATTGTCAAAGGGATAAAGCTTATCCAGACAATTTTCACTTGTATGGGAGAGAGCACCGTCTAGCACTATACCTAACTCGCATGAATCCATCAAGTTTTTACGGAATTCAAATGAGTCAGCTGTACATATTTTTCTATCCATTGCGTCTGAACAGTGAGTTAATTGATTTAAGTCTTTAATGACCGTATATGTTTCCTTGTCTGGGGAAATCAATACGTGTCCTGTCAAACTGGATATTACTGGATTTGAGTGATTCGTCATGAAAGTCGGAAATGGTGATATCCTGTAAGATTGCCAGGCATCAGAAGAATCAAAGGGAATTGTAATCCTAATCTTGTTATTATCTACGTTTACTGTAATTAGGCTGTAATAAAATTCTAACCTATGTTCGTCTAACAAAGGAACATAGCCTAGTTTATCCCTAGTGTTCTCCAGAACTAATTTTAAGTAACGTATAGGCAACAAATGGGGCGACAATACACCTTTAGTTGCTAACGTGATAGCTTCTACATAATCCTTGGATTTCTCAATGAAATGTGCAATTCTGTTATGTATGTGATCTATCTTTGAATCATAATACGTTAATGTTGCTAACAAATCCTGTACTTCCATAATTTGAACGATATTATCTGAATGTTCATTTAACAAATCCATAATTTTATTGATTGAAGCTAACTGATCCCTTAGTTCTGACATAATCAATTCATCTTTATGAGTCAAGAACTCAATTTTCTTATTTTGATTACTAATTTTAAGACGATTGGAAAGTCCTAAACCTAAACTTGCAACAGACCCAAAGATGCTTAATGCAGCATAAATGAACGGATTCCGTCTTTCTTTTTGTTCGTGTCCTACAGTCCACATCAAAAGGTCATAAGCCAAAGATCCTGTCTCTCCAGTCTTATTCTTTAAGTCATCAGATAGCATCTCTGCAATTTTTAATGTTGAGCTAAGCAAACTCTTAGTAGTCAAATGAAAATGTCTCCTATGCAACTCATCCAATGATGCAGAAAACCTTGAAATGGCGGTTCTTAAGCTAGTGACATCATTCTCTTGAAGAAAAATTGCTTGCATATGCACTTCGACAATTACGTTGGTTGATGTAATAAAAATGTCTTCTTGTCTTTCAACTATATTTCCATATTTAAAATATATATTCTTAGTCTTAGAACTCATCCCATACGAAAAAAATGTCTGAGCGAACAATATCACTCCCAACAACAAAAAATTCATCTTGGAAACCTGTAACGAGAAAAAACATATGTAATTACTCCTGTATTAAAAAGAAAACTTTTAAATTGAAATTAAAATTTTTCCTCACTTCTTTTTAATTTCTTATGTGAGACAATGGTACTATTCTCTCATCCGTGGGTTGGGCTACATTTTGAATTCTAAACCTATTGGCCGTTAATATTTCCAAAATGTTAAATGGGCCTTCAAACTTAGGTGTTAGTTTATAGTTGAGCCCTTTTCTGACATTGATTTGAATATAGATGTTATCACCCACGGTATATGTTTTAGTTGGTTTCGCTATTTTATCATGATTCCTTTTCATTATGATTTGTGATTCTTCTAAATTCTTTCGAAGGATATCATATCGACTTATACTTGCATTTATACATTCTTTTAAAGGATTTGATAGATTAGTTGTAGGCGTTAATACATGGAAAGGTGTTCTAACTGGGGTACCATACAATGCTTCATGCGGTGACATTTTAATTGATATATGATATGAATGATTCAGAGTACTCAGTGCCGCCGGTATTGCAATATCCCAGTTGGGGTCTGATCCCCCTAGTGTTACCCTTAATATATTTAATATCTTCCTATTTGCTCTTTCCACTAGCCCATTCGACTCTGGGTGATATATCATGGTATTGATCTTCTTTATTTTGAGGAATTCACACAATGAGGTAAGAAAGTGATTATTAAATTCACCACCCGAGTCTGAGATTATCATGTGTGGAATTCCATGTTTACAAATGTAACACTCGTAAAACTTCCTAGCGCATTCAATCGCAGTTTTAGTTTTAAGCGCTATTAGTTCTGTATATCGAGTTAAAGCATCTATAATTACTAAGAGGTGCTTATTCCCTCTGTCTGACTCGTAAAATCCTGTTAACAAATCTAAATGTATTCTTTCAAAGGGTTGATTGGGAACAGGATAAGTTCCTAAGCTAACAGGTGTTTTCGTATGCCCTTTGTTTTCCTGACATGTGCGACAATTAGCTATGTGTCTTTTTATATCTGTAAGCATTGTATGCCAATAAAACAATGATTTGGCTTTCTGTGACATTAATGAGAACCCAGGGTGTCCATGTAATGGATTTGAATGCAACCAATTCAGGACAGTGGAAACAAGTGAGTTTGGTACTACTACCTGGTCGTTAGTTACATGTGGTGTATTGCGGGTTTTCCTTGTCACAGTCCTACACAGAATATTATCTTTGATTACATAATTCTGCTGCTTATACTTTATATATTCTTTTTCTTTATGATTGCCTTTCAAAGCATTTATAATTGTTTCTATTTTCTGATCTTTTCTTTGCTCAGTCTGTAACAATTCAGCACTCCAGCCTAAATCTTCTTGTTCAGATATTGTTTTTACAATAGGCATGGATGTTGATATATCTATTAATTCAGCTAAAGACTCCGTACAAGATGACACGGGGTTGCGTGATAATGCATCCGCAATGATATTTGCTTTCCCAGGTAAATACCCGATTCTTGCGCCAAAATCTTGAATGATTAAATGCCACCGAGTTCGTTTAGGGCTGTGATTGAAGCCTTTAAAGAACTCTGTTAGTGGTTTATGGTCAGTAAGAACCTTAACGGGATAACCGTAAATTATGAACTTAAAATGCACTAGCGAATTAACAATAGCTAGTCCTTCCTTGTCTATTACTGCATATTTACTTTCGGAAGTTCTCAATTTTCGAGAATAGAAAGCTATCGGGAAAAACTGTTTATCATATTGCTGAAGCAATACCCCTCCCACTCCTAAGTCTGAGGCGTCTGTTGCAATGAAGAATTCCTTACCGAAGTCAGGAAATTTTAAGATAGGAGAACTACACAGTTCATCTTTCAAAGTATTAAACGCCTGTTGATGTTGCTCAGACCATATGAAATCTACGCCCTTCTTCGTAAGATCAGTTAAAGGAGCGGCTATTATTGAATAGTTGCGTATAAAACGCCTGTAATATCCACTACAACCCAGAAATTGCTGTATTCCCTTGACATTAGTAGGTATGGGAAAATTACGTATAGCCGACACCTTATCATGGACTACTTTAAGACCTTGGCTTGACACCATGAAACCCAAATATACTAATTCTGTTTTGAAAAATTCACACTTACTAATCTTTACCCTTAAGTTATGTTGTCTTAATCTCTGTAGTACTAGTTCTAACTTACGTAGATGTTCTTCTAAGGTGTTGGAAAAGATTACAAGATCATCCATATAGGCATGCAATATATCCCCTAACAAGTCTCCAAACACTATGTTAATCATTCTTGTAAATGTTATAGGAGCACAACGTAAACCAAAAGGCATCCGTAAAAATTCATAATGTCCCCTGGCTGTGCTGAAGGCTGTGTATGGGATACTATCTTCTTCTAATGATATCTGGTGAAAGCCTTTAAGTAAGTCCAAACTGGTAAAATATTTATTCTGACCTAACAAAGACAAAATATCGTCAGTACATGGCACTGGGAATCGATCAGGGATCGTTTCCTCGTTTAGACGACGAAAGTCGACACAGATACGCCATGTTCGATCTTTTTTCGGTACAACTATTAAAGGAAAATTATAAGGGCTATTTGATTTTCTAATGACTCCTTCCTCTAACATTTTACCTACTTCATCATTTATTTCATTCTGGAATTTCATAGGGAGTCTGTACGAGGGTACATATATAATTTTCTGTTTGTCTTTTAACCTTATTTGATGCTCGATCACATCTGTTTTCCCTAAGGATCCATCCGTAGTGGAAAAGACATCTGTATATTTATTTAAAAGTTCAAAAATTTTCTGCTGAATTTCTTCGTCTTGAATGTCCTTACTGATTTTATTTTTAATAGATCGTAAAAGGGATTCATCCGCAACTGATTGAGAGTGATTGATTTCAGCAACGGTAAGAATACGATGTTTATAAACTTCTACATCCAAGATATGTTGATTTTTGTGAATTACTAAAGTGTTATTTAAATGATTACAGACTTCGATATTACATTGCTGATGTGAGCCTACTGTATAAATAGCTTGTGTGACAGACAATCCGTTGGTTTTCAAAGTATCGGAAAGGATTAATATTTCAGATCCCGGTAGTGTTTTCTTTATTTGCACTATTAAATTCGAAGGTATGTTTGGTTCGATATATTGCGTGCAAGATGATATTACGGGTGAACGAGAATTCTGCTGGGTCGCGTGTATTATTTCTTTATTAGTGAGACAAGTTATTGGTTCTTCAACGTACGTTACGGTTACATTTGTCGTCTCCTTATTATCCAAAACAGACTTTAAAGTATTAGAAGACTTATAGAATTTCCCTTTGATATACACGCCGTGCTTTGCAGGAGCTAAGATAATGTTTTGATTTCCCATAGATGGGTATCCTATAATTACAGCTGGATACATATTAATGTTTTTCACAACAACAAATGTATCGGCAAACGTGCGATTACCGACTCTGAACTGAATATGAGTTATGCCTATGACGTTTAATTCATTATTTCCTATACCTGAAAGTCTGATTCCTGATTTTTCAATCGGAAAGTTCGAAAACAACAAATGATGCGTCTTCAAATCCATAATATTACGTGGACTACCAGAGTCAAAAAATAACGTAAAGGATTTGTGTTCTAAATTTACAGCATATAAGGTTGGCCGTAACTCATTTTGGCTTATTATTGTATGAATTCGTTGCAAATCTACGGGAGCATGCACTGTTTTACTTAATTCGGCCGTGTGTTTCATAGGAAAATCTATTGTCTCACATTTATCTGATAAAACATTAAATTGATTATTCAATACTATTGATGTTGACATAAATGACCTTGACCCAACATCACTCTCTTCCCCTCTAGAGTTAACTATGTGGTATTTGCTTTGTTCTGCACATTCTGAAAATTAGGCTGACTTTGCGAGGTCTGGTTTGACGGCCCAGGCTCAGCGATATTTGAAGAAGTGTTTGTTTGTTTCGGACTCTGAACTGCATTGACATTTTGTTGTTTCTTCTTATTGTTAAAATGAGGATTTTTCTTTTTATTTCCATATGGAACTGACTGTGGAATTGACTGTGTATTTCTAGGATATTGTTGTGTCTTACGCGCGTAACATTGACTATAAGAATGTGATCCTGTGTTGTGAACTGAACAAAATTTCGTTCTACAGTCTGCGCTTATGTGACCTTGACGTTTGCAGTTGTAACACGTCACTCCCGCTACTGGATTATTAATTACGTTCACTGTTTGTGGTTTTGTTTCATTCTTAGCAAAAACTTGAGTTAACACGGGATCGAGATCTGGACACTTGGACATGTGCTTCTTTATCTGTTTATAGACATCCAATTCCGTACTTGCAGGCATTAACTTCTTATCAAAGCACCGCACTAAAGCTTCAGGCAACATAAGTGTCATGCAAGTTAAATACATTAATCGTAAAAAATCTTTCACGGAGATATTATCGTTAGTAACCCAAGTGGAATTACCTAAAATGTCCTGATATTCGTTAAGCCTATCAGCTATGAGAGCTGCTCTCTCAACAACATTAAGCCGATTCATAGTGGCTTGATTAAGTGTATTTCGTAACGTTAACACCACATCCAAAGCTTCTTCACCCCCATAGATCGCGCGTAACCTAACTTTGAAATCATCCCAAGTAACTGCTTCCTGAAATGAAACACCTCTTAAATACGCACTCGCATCCCCCTTAGAAAAATCTATAAAACTTTTAGCTTCTTGTAATTGTACAAAAGGATCTACGATTTGTTTGGCATTTAAATGGGCATCAACGGATGAAATCCATGACTCCACATTTTGTGGCAAGAACCCGTTGACACGGCCTTGAAAAGGAAGGATTGCTGACCTGGCATTTACAAGCGTCACAATTGGAGGAGGATTAGCCTGGCCTACACCACTAGGTCCAGGGGTAGGGCTGATAGGAGGAGCCATGACTGCTGTATTCTTTTTTTTTTCTATCTCTTTGACCCCTTTCAATCCTATCAAAATATCTATATGAGTACAGACGCCCACTGCGTAAACGCATATGTATAATAAAATTCCCCCAACAATGTTACTAATCCCAATACATTTCCCCCCAAGAGTTTATGAAAGAAAAAGGAATTAGCACAAAGAAAGAAAAATTCTAAATGAGAATTCGGAGTTTCTTATAACAAAGTTTAGGAATTCACTCACCCCAGTAATATTTGACTAACGACTTGTGACAACTACACTTCACTGCACAAACTGAAATGAATACAAAATCTTTGTACTTAGCTTTATATGTAGTCGAGTCGTCTCTCTCTCTCTCTCTCTTGATGTTTTGTTAGCGATGTCTCGTTCTAGTTTCTTGTAGAATGTAGGTCTTCCTGGATATGTTTTGCAATAGTTGAATGCCAGTCCTTGGGTTTCCTAGGATGTTGATTGAAGATTCTATTTGTATACTAACATATGTTGGTGTTAGCATTTTCGTTGGACTCAGTCAAAATTGTAGATATTTGTAGATAGTTCTGAGTTCTTGAAGATCTTTATCAGGTATTACAGCTTTTATGTTGAAGTCTTGAAGATATATCTCTGGTTTTACAGCTATTTATTTTTGAAGTCTTGAAGATATTTCTCTAATTCTTAGAGTATAACCGCTGTCTTAGAGTTTAAGCGCTGCCACCATTTATTGGTGTGCTACTGTCTTAAGCACACATTTGAGTATGAGTTGTTTTCAGATGTATTTAGATGGTTTATTGAACACATCTTGGTGGTTTTTTAAGTTTTATTGTATATAAACAACAGAGTCAAACATCTCCATCACTGGAGGAAGCTGTGTTGGTCCACATGACCAATTCTGGTGAAGTTTTGATAAGAACTGAACAAATTACTGATATCCCAAAAATCGTACACTTGCTTTAATTTGGATAAGTGACGGAATCGGAAGACACCTGCATCCGGTGACGTCACAAACTTTCACACGAAGAGTTAATGTGTTGACACTAAGAAAGAATGACAACTCAGCATCTTACATCCTGTACACAACTTGAGTTGACCATAGCAAATCTCACGGCCAGCTCTTCCAACCAACATGACATATTACGTCATTTGTTTTAAACATGTAATATTACTATTCTAATCATTACATATATATATATATATATATATATATATATATATATATATATATATATATATATATATATATATATATATATATATATACACATACATAAGGAAAAATATTTTGTTAAAGTCAATTTATTCTACCAAGGGTAAAGACAACCATGGTTATTTCATATTCCATTCTCTTTACATGGCCAAACCACCTCAATACATTCAATTTCAACTTCATTCTGGAAACTAATTATTATCTTATACCTGTTCTCACACACACACAGATACATATATATATATATATATATATATATATATATATATATATATATATATATATATATATATATATATATATATATACAGTATATATATAGAAAAATATTTTGTGCAAATGAATTTATTCTACCCCGGGTAAAACATCTAAAGTTAATTAATTTATGAAAGCTAATGCATGTAATCAAGTCTGGATTCAAGCTTAATCCTCTTAACCAGTACCAAACTACACAGGCCAAATTATACACTGGAGTATTAAGAGAGATATAAATTGATCCAGATTATATCTTATTAATTCCTGGTAATTTTAAAGTGATAAAACTAATAATATGAAAGTATTTTAATGGTAACTATCTATAAACTACAATTCAATTATAGAGAGGGATAATATTTTCTTCATCAGGTATTTAATTGGTTAATTCATGACATCAAACATCTAATTAATATATTATATATCAGTTAATGGTTCTACGTGGAAAGAAAATCATCTGTATAATTATTAAACGCGAAATTCGTTGGATAAATTACCAACACTTATTGACAGGCTGGATATTTTTGACATACAGCTTCCAATCTGGTTAACGTCCATTAGCTAATTTAGCACTACTATAGCTTCCACGTGTTGTCTGTTCTTGTTTTAATTACATCGTTGAATGAGTATTTTCTCATTTATATGTTTTCAAAAATATATTTTTATAATACACTCTATCACAATGTATAAAATATTACAGAAATATAAGACCAAGATTACATTATTTCTATTTTCCGCGCTCGTGGATGGTTACATTTATCTGTTTGTGTGTGTTTTTATGTATGTATATATGTATATATATATATATATATATATATATATATATATATATATATATATATATATATATATATACATAAATATATATATATATATATATATATATATATATATATATATATATATATATATATATATATATATATATATATATATGTATATATATATATATATATATATATGTGTGTGTGTGTGTGTGTGTGTGTGTGTGTGTGTGAACATTTGAAAGAAACGCCTAACAAATTTCTGGCTTTTTATTTAACAACTGAATTTATAGAAAATATCAGAGAACATTTTCTTTTTTATAAATTTGAGCTCAAAAATAACTATAAAGGTTTTCCAACGCTACGAGAGAGAGAGAGAGAGAGAGAGAGAGAGAGAGAGAGAGAGAGAGAGAGAGAGAGAGAGAGAGAGAGAATTTCATCTTACCATTAAAACAAACTTTGCTCACAGGTATGAAAATTAAGTAATAAAATATGAAATTTAACATACATGTACAAAGTGTTTTATCAAAATATTAAGCAATTATGGTGTAACTTGTTTTTTAATAATAATAATAATAATAATAATAAAAATAATAATAATAATAATAATAATAATAATAATAGTAATGAATCGGAATGAGTAAAAACCACAATCAAAGCTATTTCTGGATATCGTTCAGGTAAAAGCATGAAAAGCCGTGCAGTTGAATCGCATTCAATTAACGTGATATTTATGCAGATACACCAAGTCTTCTATATAATTCTGAAAGCAATATAAGCAATTTAAGCGTATAGACGATTCCAATATGAAATATATGAAAATATTATTGCTGATTTTCAAGTTCACGATGAAAAGTGTAAATGATAAGCTATGGATACTTATTTTTGTTAGATAATGAAGGTTAATATAAGTACTACATGCGTTTGTCTATAAGTATCATTATAATATTTTGTAAAGTAAAAAAGCAGCTTAAACCAGCTTTTCTCATCACACTACTCAGTAATGCAAGCAGGTAACTTGAAGCAAACTTCGGTAGCGCATGATAGATGAGCAAACAAAGGGTTGTTAACGTGTTTAAACTTCAAGCTGACATCATACAATAATGACTATCGTTCTAGAAATAACGGAAGTCAAATAATACAGTTATGGATTATACGAGTATTACACTAGAATAAGAGAAGCTAATTTCATAAAACCTCCGTAGAAATATGGTAAAAAAGATATATATATATATATATATATATATATATATATATATATATATATATATATATATATATATATATATATATGTATATTTATATATATATATATATATATATATATATATATATATATATATATATATATATATGCACATTTATATATATATATATATATATATATATATATATATATATATATATATATATATATATATATACATATATATATATGTAATAAATGAAATAATTGTTATTACATGTTTAAAACACATGACGTAATATGTCATTTTGTATGAAGATGCTAGCCGTGAGATTTGCTGTAGTCATGTGAAATCATAAACAGGATGCACAATGCAGCCTCGGCAATGTAACATTTTTCTTAAACGTCAACACCAATGCATCAGTGTGTGAAAGTTTGTGACGTCACCGGATGCAGGTGTCTTCCGAGATTGTGTTAAAAATGCTACATCAACTAAGCATACGATATCTGTGATATCGATAATTTAATCAGTTCATATCTATACTTCACCAGAATTGGTCATCCGACCAAACCAGCTCCCTCCTATGATGGAGATGTTTAACACTGTTGTTTTTAGACTATAAATACTTTTAAAGCTAATAAGATGTACTTCGTTATCCAGCTTTACACATCTTAACAACACATACTCAATGTGTGCTTATAAAAGTAGCACACTTATAAATGGTGGCAGCGGTTAAACTCTACGAATCAGAAAAAGATCTTCAAGTAACTATAATATTAAACTCTAAGAATTAGAGGAAGATCTTCAAGACTTCAAAATAAAAGCTGTAAAACCAGAGAAAGATCTTCAAGAACTCAACGTTATCTACATGTATCTACAATTTTGACTAAGTAATATAGTCCATCGAAATATTTAACATTTAATGAATGTTATGAATATAAACTGATGAACTGGATCTTCAATCAACATCCTAGGAAACCCAAGGACTGACGTTCAACGTTTACAAAACATATCCAGGAAGCACTACATTCAACGGAAACTCAAACGATACATCGCTAACAAAACATCAAGAGAGAGAGAGAGGATGTGTCGACATCACACAGAACCATATATAAGCTAAGTACAAATTTTTGAATTCATTCCAGTTTGGGCAGTGAAGTGAAGTGCAGTTATCACGAGTCGTTAGTTGATTATTACTGGGGTGAGTGATTTGCTATTCTTTTATTTTCCTTTCATTAAAGGAAACCGTGTTCAACTCCGAATTCTCATCTAGAATTTTTTCTCTCTTTGTGCTAATTCCTTTTTCTTTCAGAAATTCTCGGGAAATGTCTTGGGATTAGTAACATTGTTTGGGGAATTTTATTATACATATGCGTTTACGCAGTGGACGTCTGTATTCATATAGATATTTTGATAGCATTGCAAGGGGTTGAAGCGATAGGAAAAGAAATACAGCAGTCATGACTCCCCCTGTGAGCCCTACCCCTGGACCTAGTGGCGTAGGCCAGACTAATCCTCCTCCAATTGTGACGCTTGTAAATGCCAGGTCAGCAATCCTTCCTTTTCAGGGTCGAGTCAATGGGTTCTTGCCACAAAATGTGGAGTCATGGATTTCATCCGTCGATGCCCATTTAAATGCCAAACAAATCGTAGACCCTTTTGTACAATTACAAGAAGCTAAAAGTTTTATAGATTTTTCTAAGGGGGATGTGAGTGCGTATTTAAGAGGTGTTTCATTTCAAGAAGCAGTTACCTGGGATGATTTCAAAGTTAGGTTACGCGCGGTCTATGGGGGTGAGGAAGCCTTGGATGTAGTATTAACGTTACGAAATACACTTAATCAAGCCACTATGAATCGGCTTAATGTTATTGAGAGAGCAGCTCTCATAGCTGATAGGCTTAATGAATATCAGGACATTTTAGGTAATTCCACTTGGGTTACTAGGGATAACATCTCCGTGAAAGATTTTTTACAATTAATGTATTTAACTTGCATGACACTTATGTTGCCTGAAGCTTTAGTGCGGTGTTTTGATAAGAAGTTAACGCCTGCAAGTACGGAATTGGATGTGTATAAACAGATAAAGAAACACATGTCCAAGTGTCCAGATCTCGATCTCGTGTTAACTCAAGTTTTTGCAAAGAATGAAACAAAGCCACAAACAGTGAACGTAGTTAGTAGTCAAGTAGCGGGAATGACGTGTTATAACTGCAAACGTCAAGGTCACATAAGCGCGGACTGCAGAACGAAATTCTGCTCGATTCATAACAGTTCAACACATTCATACAATCAATGTTACTCGCGTAAGACGCAACAAAATCCCAGAAATACACAGTCAATTCCACAGTCAGTTCCATATGGAAATAAAAAGAAAAATCCTCATTTTAACAAGAAGAAGAAACAACCAAATGTCAATGTAGTTCAGAGCCCAAAGCAAACAAACACTTCTTCGAATATCGCTGAGCCTGGGTCGTCAAACCAGACCTCGCAAGGTCAGACTAATTTTCAGAATGTGCAGAGCAAAGCAAATACCACATAGTTAACTCCAAAGGGGAAGAGAATGTGTTGGGTCAAGGTCATTCATGTCAACATCAAAAGTGTTGAATAATCAATTTAATGTTTTATCAGATAATTGTGAGACAATAGATTTCCCTATGAAACACACGGCCGAATTAAGTAAAACAGCGCATGCTCCCGTAGATTTGCAACGAATTCATACAATAATAAGCCAAAATGAGTTACGACCAACCTTATATGCTGTAAATTTAGAACACAAATCCTTTACGTTATTATTTGACTCTGGTAGTCCACGTAATATCATGGATTTGAAGACACATCATTTGTTGTTTTCGAACTTTCCGATTGAAAAATCCGGAGTTAGACTCTCGGGTATAGGAAATAATGAATTAAATGTCATAGGCATAACTAATGCTCAGTTCAAAGTCGGTAAACGCACGTTTGCCGATACATTTGTTGTTGTAAAAAACATTGATATGTATCCAGCTGTAATTATAGGATACCCATCTATGGGAAATCAAAACATTATCTTAGCCCCTGCCAAGCACGGTGTGTATATCAAAGGGAAATTCTATAAGTCTTCTAATACCTTAAAATCAGTTTTGGATAAAAAGGAGACGACAAATGTAACCGTAACGTACGTTGAAGAACCAATAACTTGTCTCACTAATAAAGAAATAATATACGCGACCCAGCAGAATTCTCGTTCACCCGTAATATCATCTTGCACGCAATCTATTGAACCAAACGTACCTTCGAATTTAATAGTGCAAATAAAGAAAACATTACCGGGATCTGAAATATTAATCCTTTCCGACACTTTGAAAACTAACGGATTGTCTGTCACACAAGCTATTTATACAGTAGGTTCACATCAACAATGTAATATTGAAGTCTGTAATCATTTAAATAACACTTTAGTAATTCACAAAAATCAACATATCTTGGATGTAGAAGGTTATAAACATCGTATTCTTACCGTTGCTGAGATCAATCACTCTCAATCAGTTGCGGATGAATCCCTTTTGCGGTCTATTAAAAATAAAATCAATAAAGACATTCAAGACGAAGAAATTCAGCAGAAAATTTTTGGACTTTTAACTAAATATCATGATGTTTTTTCCACTACGGATGGATCCTTAGGAAAAACAGATGTGATCGAGCATCAAATAAGGTTAAAGGACAAGCAGAAAATTATCTATGTACCCTCGTACGGACTCCCTATGAAATTCCAGAATGAAATAAATGATGAAGTAGGTAAAATGCTAGAAGAAGGAGTCATTAGGAAATCAAACAGCCCTTATAATTTTCCTTTAATAGTTGTACCGAAAAAAGATCGACCATGGCGTATCTGCGTCGACTTTCGTCGTCTAAACGAGGAGACGATCCCTCATCGATTCCCAGTGCCATGTACTGACGATATTTTGTCTTTGTTAGGTCAGAATAAATATTTTACCAGTTTGGACTTACTTAAAGGCTTTCACCAGATATCATTAGAAGAAGATAGTATCCCATACACAGCCTTCAGCACAGCCAGGGGACATTATGAATTTTTACGGATGCCTTTTGGTTTACGTTGTGCTCCTATAACATTTACAAGAATGATTAACATAGTGTTTGGAGACTTGTTAGGGGATATATTGCATGCCTATATGGATGATCTTGTAATCTTTTCCAACACCTTAGAAGAACATCTACGTAAGTTAGAACTAGTACTACAGAGATTAAGACAACATAACTTAAGGGTAAAGATTAGTAAGTGTGAATTTTTCAAAACAGAATTAATATATTTGGGTTTCATGGTGTCAAGCCAAAGTCTTAAAGTAGTCCATGACAAGGTGTCGGCTATACGTAATTTTCCCATACCTACTAATGTCAAGGGAATACAGCAATTTCTGGGTTGTAGTGGATATTACAGGCGTTTTATACGCAACTATTCAATAATAGCCGCTCCTTTAACTGATCTTACGAAGAAGGGCGTAGATTTCATATGTTCTGAGCAACATCAACAGGCGTTTAATACCTTGAAAGATGAACTGTGTAGTTCTCCTATCTTAAAATTTCCTGACTTCGGTAAGGAATTCTTCATTGCAACAGATGCCTCAGACTTAGGAGTAAGAGGGGTATTGCTTCAGCAATATGATAAACAATTTTTCCCGATAGCTTTCTATTCTTGAAAATTGAGAACTTCCGAAAGTAAGTATGCAGTAATAGACAAGGAAGGGCTAGCTATTGTTAATTCACTAGTGCATTTTAAGTTCATAATTTACGGTTATCCCGTTAAGGTTCTTACTGACCATAAACCACTAACAGAGTTCTTTAAAGGCTTCAACCACAGCCCTAAACGAACTCGGTGGCATTTGATCATTCAAGATTTTGGCGCAATAATCGGGTATTTACCTGGGAAAGCAAATATTGCGGATGCATTATCACGCAACCTCGTGTCATCTTGTACGGAGCCTTTAGCTGAATTAATAGATATATCAACATCCATGCCTATTGTTAAAACGATATCTGAACAAGAAGATTTAGGCTGGAGCGCTGAATTGTTACAGACTGAGCAAAGAAAAGATCAGAAAATAGAAACAATTATAAATGCTTTGAAAGGCAATCATAAGGAAAAGGGATATATAAAGTATAAGCAGCAGAATTATGTAATCAAAGATAATATTCTGTGTAGGACTGTGACAAGGAAAACCCGAAATACACCACATGTACTAACGACCAGGTAGGAGTACCAATCTCACTTATTTCCACTGTCCTGAATTGGTTGCATTCAAATCCATTACATGGACACCCGGGGTTCTCATTAATGTCACAGAAAGCCAAATCATTGTTTTATTGGCATACGATGCTTACAGATATAAAAAGACATAGCTAATTGACGCACATGTCAGGAAAACAAAGGGCATACGAAAACACCTGTCAGCCTAGGGGCTTATCCTGTGCCCAGTCAACCCTTTGAAAGAATACATTTAGATTTGTTAACAGGATTTTACGAGTCAGACAGAGGAAATAAGCACCTCTTAGTAATTATAGATGCTTTAACTCGATATACAGAACTAATAGCGCTTAAAACTAAAACTGCGATTGAATGCGCTAGGAAGTTTTACGAGTGTTACATTTGTAAACATGGAATTCCACACATGATAATCTCAGACTCGGGTGGTGAATTTAATAATCACTTTCTTACCTCATTGTGTGAATTCCTCAGCATAAAGAAAATAAATACCATGATATATCACCCAGAGTCGAATGGGCTAGTAGAAAGAGCAAATAGGAAGATTTTAAATATATTAAGAGTAACACTAGGGGGATCAGACCCCAACTGGGATATTGCAATACCGGCGGCACTGAGTACTCTGAATCATTCATATCATATATCAATTAAAATGTCACCGCATGAAGCATTGTATGGTACCCCAGTTAGAACGCCTTTCCATGTATTAACGCCTACAACTAATCTATCAAATCCTTTAAAAGAATGTATAAATGCAAGTATAATTCGATATGATATCCTTCGAAAGAATTTAGAAGAATCACAAATCATAATGAAAAGGAATCATGATAAAATAGCGAAGCCAACTAAAACATATACCGTGGGTGATAACGTGTATATTCAAATCAATGTGCGCAAAGGATTCAATTATAAACTAACACCTAAGTTTGAAGGCCCATTTAACATTTTGGAAACATTAACGGCCAATAGGTTTAGAGTTCAAAACGTATCCCAACCCACGGATGAGAGAATAGTACCATTGGCTCACATAAGGAATTAAAAAGAAAAAAGAAAAGAGAGGGAAAGAAGTGAGGGAAAATTTTTTTATTTTTTGTGATTAAAAGTTTTCTTCTTAATACAGGAGTAATTACATATGTTTTTCTCGTTACAGGTTTCCAAGATGAATTTTTTGTTGTTGGGAGTGATATTGTTCGTCAGACATTTTTCTCGTGTGGGATGAGCTCTAAAACTAAAAGTATAAATTTTAAATATGGCACTATAGTTGAAAGACAAGAAGACGTTTTTATTACATCAAGCAACGTAGTTGTAGAAGTGAATATGCAAGCAATTTTTCTTCAAGAGAATGATGTCACTAGCTTAAGAACCGCCATTTCAAGGTTTTCTGCCTCATTGGATGAGTTGCATAGAAGACATTTTCATTTGACTACAGAGAGTTTGCTTGGATCAACATTAAAAGTTGCAGAGATGCCATCTGATGACTTGAAAAATAAGACTTACGAGACAGGATCTTTGGCTTATGACCTTTTGATGTGGTCTGTAGGACACGAACATAAAGAAAGACGAAATCCGTTTATTTATGCTGCATTAAACATCTTTGGGTCTGTTGCAAGTTTAGGTTTAGGAATTTCCAATCGTCTTAAAATTAGTAATCAGAATAAGAAAATTGAGTTCTTGACTCATGAAGATGAATTGATTATGTCAGAACTAAGGAATCAGTTAGCTTCAATCAAGAAAATTATGGATTTAGTAAATGAACATTCAAATAATATCATTCAGATTATGGAAGTACAGGATTTGTTGGCAACGTTAACGTATTATGATTCAAAGATAGATCACATACATAACAGAATTGCACATTTCATTGAGAAATCCAAAGATTATGTAGAAGCTATCACGTTAGCAACTAAAGGTGTACTGTCGCCCCATTTGTTGCCTATAAATTACTTAAAGTTAATTCTGGAGAACGGAAGGGATAAACTAGGCTATGTTCCTTTGTTAGGCGAACGTAGGTTAGAATTTTATTACAGCCTAATTACAGTAAGCGTTGATAATAACAAGATTAGGATTACAATTCCCTTTGATTCTTCTGATGCCTGGCAATCTTACAGGATATCACCATTTCCGACTTTCATGACGAATCACTCAAATCCAGTAATATCCAGTTTGACAGGACACGTATTGATTTTCCCAGACAAGGAAACATATACGGTCATTAAAGGCTTAAATCAATTAACTCACTGTTCAGACGCAATGGATAGAAAAATATGTTCAGCTGACTCATTTGAATTCCATAAAAACTTAATGGATTCATGCGAGTTAGGTATAGTGCTAGACGGTGCTCTCTCCCATACAAGTGAAAATTGTCTGGATAAGCTCTATCCCTTTGACAATAATGAGTTCAATTGCAGACTGAACAATGGCTCGTGGATACGATACGACAAGGACGGCTTCAATGTATCATGCCCTGACGGATCCACGTCTTTCGCCCACATCTTCGTTGCAGCAGATGGTTGTATCGGGACTTCCCCTAATTCCATGGTGACTGGTCTACGGACACTCATCAGAGAACGAGCCTACTTCGCTAACTTCACGTGGACCTCTACAATGCCAGCACTACCTCTCCCGTACAACAGACAAGTAGCCAAGCGGTTGATGAAATTAACCGAAATGGACCACCTGTCACCGACTTATAAGGAAATTCTTCACCCCATACTACTAGCAGGACTGGGTATCACGGTGATGATATTTATCGCCGTGAACATCCTTGTTTGGCGTAGGTTACGGCACAGCAGGAAGCTAAAACAGAACGTTTCGCCATGTCCAGACAAAACTCCTTATTTAATTCAGTTTAAAGCCGTTTGAAGTGGCCATCTCATTCGATAAAGGAGTAAAATGTTGGAATTAGAGTTTGTAGGAAAAGCTGTTAGTACGCTAGTAATATGTAAATGAGGAAATTTTTTAACTTTGCATGGTTAAAAATACATTTAAAAAAAAAACATTTAAAAAAAAAATATAAATCATTTTTTCTCTCGGCATCTAAATAAATATATAAGCCGGAATGTTAAAAAGAAAAGAGAAAAAAAAAATTAAATTAACAGAGTCTATGGACATCTAATAAAATATATCAGCCCTATATATATATATATATATATATATATATATATATATATATATATATATATATATATATATATATATATATATATATATATATATATATATATATATATATATATATATATATATATGTACGAAACCGTGGTACTTGTACGTACCAGGAATTCGTGTTTGTGCACTAAAAAATTGAATTTTTACCAAGGTAACTGATATTTTTATTAGTTACCGTATTATGTTAATCTGTGTTTCTGACAAAGGTAACAATTATTCTTTAACAAGTTACCGAATCATATGTATGTCAGTATTTTTTTTTTGGGGTACCATATAATCATTTGCTAGCAATGTACCATATATATGATCTTTATTTATCATGCATTTTTTTTTCTTTGCTTTGGTAATATCTTTTCATATGCATTGTTGTTATTATTTTCTGATGTGCCTATTTGGACATTCGTCCTCGTTTGCTTATGGCTAAAGTTAAACAAAGAATAATACATATATCCAGTCACGCCTAGTAAACATGTTTTGGCTTGTTGTTAAATTTTTTTTTTTTGAAAAAATTGAGATAGCTGGCCGAGCTAATGTAATAAATGAAATAATTGTTATTACATGTTTAAAACACATGACGTAATATGTCATTTTGGATGAAGATGCTAGCCATGAGATTTGCTGTAGTCATGTGAAATCATAAACAGGATGCACAATGCAGCCTCGGCAATGTAACATTTTTCTTAAACGTCAACACCAATGCATCAGTGTGTGAAAGTTTGTGACGTCACCGGATGCAGGTGTCTTCCGAGATTGTGTTAAAAATGCTACATCAACTAAGCATACGATATCTGTGATATCGATAATTTAATCAGTTCATATCTATACTTCACCAGAATTGGTCATCCGACCAAACCAGCTCCCTCCTATAATGGAGATGTTTAACTCTGTTGTTTTTAGACAATAAATACTTTTAAAGCTAATAAGACGTACTTCGTTATCCAGCTTTACACATCTTAAACAACACATACTCAATGTGTGCTTATAAAAGTAGCACACTTATATATATATATATATATATATATATATATATATATATATATATATATATATATATATATATATATATATATATATATACTGTATAGTTTTACTGTATATATATATATATATATATATATATATATATATATATATATATATATATATATATATATATATATATATATATATGTGTGTGTGTGTGTGTGTGTGTGTGTGTGTGCGTGTGCGCATGTGTGTGCGTGTGTGTATGTGTGCTTAGCAGAATTTTATGGTTGTGCAAAAGTATAGGCTATAGCAAATTGAAAACTTTTGTTATTGTGAATGATAAACACCTTGTCTTGTTGATATTC
>NC_090731.1:148329801-148334801 GCF_036898095.1 Palaemon carinicauda
TTGAAATATACCTAAATACTTGATCGTATTGTGTTGCCTAAGCCTGGTAAAATTTTTTCCCAGTAGTTACTGAGCAGCAAAAGAAGTAACTTCTAATCTGTTCGGGTCAAAATGACCCGTACCTACTTTTTGCTGTAATTTTTCACCATTATTCGCTATATGTATCAAAGATGGTATGGTTATTGAAGTTACCCTTTCAAATCCAGTATATACAATGTCTAATTATTGTATTCATAGAAAATCGATCTTCTTTGTTTACAAGGTAAAGATAAAAAAGTGAGACAACTTCCATAAATTTTTTCCTAGTAAAATTCATTATCCAGGGATAAGTAAGTCTTTACATCATTGTAAAATGGTTGTCTTTGATTTATAATGATTCAGAGGAAATATTGGTTAGAAAAATGCTGAGTATAATATTATACTATGAAAATTATTACCAGCAATAGTCTAGGTCACATGTTTTGGACACTAACACAAGCAGTTTTCTTTGTTTGTGTTCCAGAAAGTGTACAGCTTTTCCTGTAAACCAGTTTTATGGTTATGAATCCGGTGAAGAAAGTGATTGTATATCTTCAGAAATTGATGATGGTGAAAATGACCATCTTTCAGTTCATGATGATCTCAGTGACTCTAACTATGAAGATGAAGCTGCAGAACAGCAAGGCTTCCAGTCAAAATTCTTCAACCAGAAAGGGAAATACCGGTATGGATAATGGCAATGAACCTTATGGTCAAACATCTACCAGCTCAAATTCCACATCCATTGATACTGACTGTAATGATGAAGAACAGCCACCTTCCTCTGTGAATTACACATCCAAAAAGGGAAATATTGTAGGGTCTTCAGAATAAGCAAACAGGTCATCAGGAAAGAAGTGTGCAAGAGATATCATTGATCAAACTCCTGGTATCACTCGTTATGCAGCTTTAGGAATATCAGATACACTGTCTGCATTTGAATTATTCATAACTCCAAAATTATTCAATATTATTTTGAAAATGACAAATAAAAAAGCTAATCGTTTCTTGGGTTCAGGAGATATAATTAGCTTACAAAACCTGAGAGCGATTTATGGATTACGTCTTTTCGCAGGATTTTATAAATATCATGGAGTGTCTCTTAGGAGTCTTTGGGATGACACATATGGACGTCCTATATTTCGAGCTACAATGTCTCTTGAAACCTTTATGAAATATTCTAGGTTTAATAGATTTAATGATAAAGAAACCAGAGCTCGAAGGCGATCCAAACACAAACTTGGTCCTATTAGAGATGTTTGTAACATTTTGGTTGAGAGACTCCCACTGCTGTATAGCATATCATCAACTGTTACCGTAGATGAGCAACTGGTTCCTTTTAGAGGAAAGTGTCCATTTAGGCAGTAAACGTATTGTTCTGCAACTTACAGAAGGGCTTAAAGGTAGAAATGTAATTTGTGACAACTTTTTCTGTAGCTTAGATTTACCTAAGGAACTGAAAAAGTGCAAGCAAACAATTGTTGGAACTATCAGAAAAAATCGAAAAGAACTCCTAGTAGAATTCTGTAACTCTAAAGGAAGAACCAGATATACTACCCTTGAAGGTTACTATGAAGAAAATATAATTATTTCATATTGTCCCAGAAAAGGAAAAACTGTAGTATTGTTGAGTAACATGCATGATAGTGTCACTTGCTGTGATAAAGAAGAAAAGAAACCTGACATAATTGAATTTTACAATTCAACTAAAGGAGGAGTTCATAATTTAGACAAACTTGTTGCAACTTATAGGTCAAAGCGTCAGACAAAGAGATGGCCTATGGCCTTGTTTGATAACATAATGGACGTGTCGGCCTACAATGCTTTTGTCCTTTGGAATCTAGTGCAACCTAACTGGAGAACAAAAGATACCTTCAAGAGAAGAATTTTCCTCCATGAACTTAGTCCAACCTGTATTGTCTTCAAGGGTATCGTTGCCTAGGACGCCAAAATCCCGACGAGTTGCTGAAGCTGCAAGACATTCTATAGAATATAATAATTCTCAATCTCAAGAAAAAGCTGCAAAGAGACAGTGTTATCATATGTGTAAAAATGACAACAAAGTAGCCACAATATGTTGTCTGCCGAAAAACATGTAAGCGGCATGCTGTTGTAATGTTCAAGTGCAAGAAATGCAACTAATTCCTAATCTTTAATAAGGTAGGGTGGTTGGGAGGGTTAGGTGTGGGATATAATGAGAGTCACTTCCATGTAGTAGACCCTGGGCATACAAGGTAATCAATTATGTACTTTGTATGGCGGACAACTGTCAGAATTTATGAGACGGGTCATATTGACCCGGAACAGTATAGATGTTATAAAACGGGTGAATTACTAAAATTGTAAGCTCTCTATAAACGCTGGCCATTCTAAATCTTAGAAAATTTATGCAAAAAGAGGGTATTGTTATATGTGCAAAAATATTTAGCAATGTAACAGCAATCTTCCCGAAAATTAGATGTAAATCCATGGTGTCACAATATTCAACTGCGAAAATTTCAACTGAAACCTATTTTTCAATAAAGTAATTGGCTGTTAGAGATAGATTTGGAGCCTGAATGATAATAACATTCTTGCAGTGTACCCTGGACATGCAAATAATTCTAAAAAGTACTTTGTATGGCAAGGAACTGTCAGAATTTATAAGACGGGTCATTTTGACCCGGAACAGATTAGATGTTACCAAAATTTTAACAGACCACAAGGGTTAAACTCTCTTATATGCCACTACCAATCTCCTATTACATTATATATGATGATTTTAAACATTTCATTTTTTACCTCATTGAAAGTGATGAGCCATGAGTGTGGATGAGGTAATTTTATTACTATGTAAGCTACAACCCTACTTGGAAAAGCAGGATGCTATAAGCCCAAGGGTTCCAACAGGTAAAACAGCCCAATGAGTAAAGGAAATTAGGAAAACTGCTAAAATAATGTGCCTGAGTGTACCCTCAAGCAAGAGAAGGTAGTATGATTTAAAGCACCATGTTACATGTGAGGGCAAGGTCCTTATATTTATTACAAGAAAGTACCCTGTTCATTAATAAAGATAACATTAAAACATATTTGTTATTATTCACTTTTTTATAAACTTTCAATAAAAACAAAATACATTTCGTCTCTTTTAATACTCCCATTGTAAGAAATAGTAATCTATTGAATAATGTTACTATTTAAAGGAACAAATTTGGTTTAATATCATGAAATACAATATTTTTTGGAAATTATGTGCATACAATCAATGTGTAGTAATAGCTCTTATGTACTGTAAGATCTACTGAGCTTAGCTTAATCTGTAATAGCTCTTAAATTCTTAATTAGATATTTGAGAGAATGAAAGAAATTCTCGTTCCTATAGAAATATCATATAATCAAAATCATTTCTCAAATTCAAAATTAAAACAGAATTTCAAACTATGCTTTCCTAAGTAATCGTTCCACATAATCATGATCACAAAACCAAACAGGGCAAGACTTCTTTCATATTGGGGCACCATAACTAATGTTTCCTTACGCATGCTGTCAAGCCCAATGTGCGTCTGGTGTTAGAGTGATGCAGACATCCAGGACTTTAAAAAAGTTAATATTTATGATGAAAAAATACCATATACTGAGAAAAAAGTACTCTCTCTTGCCAGGCTGATCTATTACTCTATAAAAATTACTTCTCCAAGTTAAAAGTAATCAGCCAAATCGATGTAGGGATAATGCCAAGATATTTATCCCATCCACAGTTGCAATTACATTGTTAATTAATAATTAAATCTATAATAGAAAATAAAAGGTAAAATACATTGAAAATATACAGTATGTTGTGCAAGAAAATGATACGAGATAAAGTAACCGTGATGATGATCGGAAATAACGAAGAGAGAAAAAAAAACATGACAAGAGATAATGAACACGACAGATACTGATGGTCACCCAACACCAATGCAATCTGCGGTCAGGTCGGTCCACATTATTGCATGAAGTAATATATATTTTGGTGAGCTTCAGTCTCAATTGTTTTTTTTTTTTGTTTTTTTTTTCTTTTGAAGTTACATGGAAAGAAACCTGAAAAAATAGCTGATTCTGTAGAATTGAAATGTTAATTCAGAATTGCATAAAGAAAAGCTTATTGAGGAAGTCTTAAGATTTTGATGATCAATCTTTTCTAAAGAAGTGTTTTGATTCTTTCAGTCTGCCTTGTTTCAAGTATCGTTCTCCTGTCTGGTCTTCAGATGCTGAATTTCCTTTTAATTTGTTGGACATGAAATTGTGGTTTATTAAATTTCTTTTTCCAGATCAAGATATTAATCTCTCGTACCGCCGTACAGTTAGTTCTTTATGCATGTTGCATTAGATCTTTCATAACTTTGACCATCCTTTACATTCAGATCTTCCCAGACAGTACCATCCTGCTTGCAATACATGGTTTTAAACTGATTCTAAGAGCCATGCCTTCTCCATCACAAGGCTCAATACTGCACAGTATTCTAAAAAACTGGGGGAAATTAGTTCTGACCGCCTTCAAATTCCCATGCGAGCAGTCACATGGCGGTCAGGTTTAATTTCCTCTATTGATTTTTACAAGTTTCAAAAATCCCGGGTCGATATTTAGCTAATTGACAACTTTCACTTTCATCGCCTATGCGTGGGTGGCGAGGGAGACTTGTCTCAGGGCATTCTTGTGGCTGTTGAAGGTCGGACTGTGATTTTTCGCGATCGCCGGTTTAAGCCTAAATTAGCAAGTGTTGCCCTCCATTGTGAGCCTACCCACCCCCCAATAATTATGCCAGGTCTTAAAACTAAGCATGATGACATAGTGAGAGCGATAGTGTGTCACCAAGTGGGTCTTAAGACCAATGAAATATCTGAACAGACAGGAATTTTGCCGAGAACCATTAGGCGCCTCGTTGCCAAGTTCAAGTTCGGTGGGAGCCAGGACGTACCTACCCACAGTAAGCCACCAGGAGCCCGTTACAAATTGAGTTATC
>NC_090731.1:148339801-148359801 GCF_036898095.1 Palaemon carinicauda
TGGAGAGTTACTTGAGGAGGTGGATCAGTTTAAGTACTTGGGGTCTGTTGTTGCAGCAAATGGTGGAGTGGAAGCAGATGTACGTCAGAGAGTGAATGAAGGTTGCAAAGTGTTGGGGGCAGTTAAGGGAGTAGTAAAAAATAGAGGGTTGGGCATGAATGTAAAGAGAGTTCTATATGAGAAAGTGATTGTACCAACTGTGATGTACGGATCGGAGTTGTGGGGAATGAAAGTGACGGAGAGACATAAATTGAATGTGTTTGAGATGAAGTGTCTAAGGAGTATGGCTGGTGTATCTCGAGTTGATAGGGTTAGGAACGAAGTGGTGAGGGTGAGAACGGGTGTAAGAAATAAGTTAGCAGCTAGAGTGGATATGAATGTGTTGAGGTGGTTTGGCCATGTTGAGAAAATGAAAAATGGCTGTCTGCTAAAGGTGATGAATGCAAGTGTTGATGGGAGAAGTACAAGAGGAAGGCCAAGGGTTGAGTGGATGGATGGAGTGAAGAAAGCTTTGGGTGATAGGAGGATAGATGTGAGAGAGGCGAGCGATTGTGACGCAGTTCCGGTAGGCCCTGCTGCTTCCTCCGGTGCCTTAGATAACCGCGGAGGTAGCAGCAGTAGGGGATTCAGCGTTATGAAGCTTCATCTGTGGTGGATAACGGGGGAGGGTGGGCTGTGGCACCCTAGCAGTACCAGCTGAACTCGGTTGAGTCCCTTGTCAGGCTGGGAGGAACGTAGAGAGGAGAGGTCCCCTTTTATCATTTTTTTTTTTCATTTTTGTTTCATTTGTTGATGTCGGCTAACCCCCAAAATTGGGGGAAGTGCCTTGGTATATGTAGAAGTTTTTTTATAGTTTATAGAGGAAGTATTTATTTTAATGTTGTTACTGTTCTTAAAATATTCTACTTTTCCTCGTTTCCTTTCCTCACTGGGCTATTTTCCCTGTTGGGGCCACTGGGCTTATAGCATCCTACTTTTCCAGCTAGAGTTGTAGCTTAGTAAGTAATAATAATAATAATAATAATAATAATAATAATAATAATAATAATGCCATTTTGTTCTTTACTAGGGGAAGGGGGGGGGGGTTCCTGAACCCCCGCGACCACCACCCAGGATCCGCTAGTGCCACTACACTTGGTAGTAGCTATTCAATAATATTAATAATTAATCATATTAGTAACATCAATAATAATATATTTATTATTATAATTGTAATAATTTTATCTTTTATGATTATTATAATTTTAATAATTAATAATAATAATTTTATCAGTTTTAATAATTATAATAAAATTGTTATCAAAATTATCAAAATTCTAAAATTATTAACATTATTGAAATTATTAAAGCTAATCAAATTATGAAAAGGGGGCAGCAGAATAGATCACCCGATGTTCATGGATGATACCAAGCCGTTCGGGAAATATGCTAAAGAAATGAACATGGTAATCCAGACGGTAAGAATTGTAACAGGAGATGTCAAGATGGAGTTTGAAATAGAAAACAGTGCTCAAATTGACATAGTGAGAGGGAAAGTACCAAGGACTAAAGGAATAAAACTGGCAGATAGAAATTTAATCAAGGATATTAATGAAGCAAGATGTAAATACCTCGGGGTAAGAAGGAGAAGCAATAAAACACCAAGAGATGATAATTATTTTTTTTTTTTTTTAGAAGAGAATACATGCAAAGAATCAAAGCTATACTGAAGTCAAAGCTCAATTCTGGAAACGTGGTAAAAGCTATAAACACCTGGGCATTGCCAGTTATCAGGTACAGTACTGGAGTAGTAGAGTGGAAGAAGTCAGAGCTACGCAATATAGATCGAAATAATAGAAAGGTAAGGAACACAAACCAAGTACTGCACCCAAGAGCAAACATTGACTGACTTTATATACCACACAGAGGAGGAAGAAATGGACTCAACATCGAAAGCAGATCGCTGGGACAATACCTGAAGACCAGTTAAGATGGATGACTAAAGGGTGCCTGGGAAGAGAATTTGATAAAGGAGAATGAAAACATAGAAGTAATAAGGAGAGAACAAGAAAAATAAAGAAATGGCAAAGAAATCCAATATACAGAAAATCCATGCAACAAACTTGAAACCTTGGCTTGTAAGGAAACATGGCAGAGGCTACAGAGATGAAAACTGAAGGGATGATAATGGTTGTGCAAGACCAGGCATTACGAGCAAGATATGTTGAAAGAGCAACAGACGTAACTAACATCTCGTCAAAGTACAGATATGTTGCCCCCCCCCCCCCCAAAAAAAAAAAAAAAAAAAACACATCACCGGTGAATATTCAATACTTGCTCAGAATCAATGTAAGAAAGGACATGATGCAGTGGCTGAAGGCCTCCATTTCTGCCGAAAATACCAAATACAATGCAGCATAAATAGTACGAACATCAACCTCAAGTTGTGGTAGAAAATGATCATACTAAGTTATACTCTGGGATTACAGTATTACAACTGCCAGTGTGAGGCAAGCACATCAACCACACGTCCCTCTGGAAGACAAGACACCGAAGAAACTATCACTCAGATGTCGCATGACAGTGAAACTCAAGAGTTTCTTAAGGGAAGATAGAACATATAAAAGTTTCATGATTTGAATTGAGAAGGCTATGGGATATCCAATAATCACAAGAGCACTCGGACCATACATAAATCACTGAAAGGGAATCTTTAGAAAGTAAGAGCCGTTATAGCCCTAGGACTAGTGCAGAAGAGAGGGCTACTAAACATCGCATGTATTAAGGAAAGTAATGGATTTCTAAGGAAGCTGGATGCAACCCGGAACCCCACATTATAAACCACAAACCTCTGCAGATTGCGAATATTGTTATTATTATTATTATTATTATTATTATTATTATTATTATTATTATTATTATTACAACAACAACAACAACAATAATAACAATAATAACAATAATAACAATAACAATAATAATAATAATAATAATAATAATAATAATAATAATAAGAAGAAGAAGAAGAAGAAGAAGAAGAAGAAGAATGATGATAACTGTGATTAAAAAATATCAAATTAAGAATATAATCTTATAAATGTATAATGCCAACAACATCAACAATAACTGAATTAAAATTATAACAAAAGTAAACTCTTCTTACAACAATTCATCATTTAGCAGGATAATGATGATATATTAATTTGCTATGAATGATTACATTTGTAAGAAATTTATCCTAATGTAACACATTCATAAGATTTAGCTACGATTAGACATTATATACTAGCTCATGAATATCAGTATAAAATTACGATTAGTCAAATATCCTTGAGAAAAGTCAGGAATTCCCCGTATCCGGTCACTTTAAAACCATTATATAAAGATTCCTCTGCTGGGGAGAAGTGTGCCTACTGCCGAGGTATTGTTGCCACTAATGTAAATTTGGACTCGTAATTTCATCTGGATTTTTCTTGAGAGGAATCTCTTATTCATTTCCCAGTGTGTGCACAATTCTACATACAACATCTCGTGGCCCTTTTTGTTGTTCCGTGACGCAACTTTATTTTTCTTAATCATGTGATAGCTTACTTGGAGAGAGAGAGAGAGAGAGAGAGAGAGAGAGAGAGAGAGAGAGAGAGAGAGAGAGAGAGAGAGAGAGAGAGAGAGATAACGGGAAATTAACTGCTAATAAATTTGCCCGGAGAGAGGATTATTTTTCATGATTATATGAGTATACCTCAGTTATATCCCTTTTATTTATGAAATTATTATCTTTAATACAATTATTATCATTATCTTGGATGGAAGCCCTCTTTTAAATGCATAGAGTTGAATACGATTGCTGCCTTAACGGAATTCACTTTGTAAGGTTATATTTCATTCAGCAGTACTGCATTCTGCCAGTATCTGTTCATATATCAGTGTTAGAAAGGTAACAGAAATCGCGTGGTCTCGACTTATTCTTTTACTGTAACTGACAGTACTAACAATAATAACAGGATTCGTTATCTAATGGAAGTCCGGGTGACAGTTCTAAGTTCAGGGATTGAGAATCGTTGTAGTAAACTTGTCCCGTGCTTATGCTCAAGCTTGTAGTTAACTGACGTGAGAGTGCTGTCTGCCCGATATTTATGCAAAAGTTCCTGCAGGTCTTCTTTTGCTGGCGATTACTTATAGGTCGGCTGGATAGCGTGAGCGGAGAAGGTATTTGATTGGTTGATGTACTCTCTGGACTGAGCCCAAGACCAGGTAAGCTGCTTAGAGATTATGTCAGCCAGGCTGACGTGAGATGCTCTGTGATGAGCTGGAGCACTTGCCGGGAACAGCATACATTCATGCAGGCTACTTTCCTGTTCATCGTTAATTGTTGGACCATTATCGTAGATGTTGCAATGAGTGCAGCCCTATGTCGGTTAATCAGCAGGAGAAATATCTCTTAGATCGTGTTGAGTATAGGCTTTTCCAGCTGGATAAGGAGGACCTTGAGTATCCTGAGGCTGCCTATGACCATCTTGATTGTGGGTTTGCATAAAGGAGCATCGATGTCACCCTCTTGTGATAAGATGCCAGGATGCCAGATAACTCATAATCAATCAATCTTGTGATAAGATAGTTATCATACTGACGTAGCTGCTGGGGCATTCTCAGACGGGGTATAATTATTGATATATGATATTAGTTTTATTTAGGCTGCCCTGTACTGTAAAGACAGGGTCGTTCTTCTTTATACGGCTCTTGTTTTGGCCGTCTGATAATAAGGAAGTCGAAGGTCGTGTGTTCTTCGATAGTTGAGATGCTTGTCTCGATATTCCCGAGGGCCTTTTAGTTGTCTTGGTAATTCTTGTGCATCAGTCCTTTTCAATATAGATTGATGTCTAGGCTGGGTCAGGTAAGACGTCATTGTACCAGTTGTTAAGAGCTTTTCTGACTTTCTTGTTGACATGCCTTTTGGGGGTACCCATTGTTAATGAGGATCTGGCTAACCCTATCCAACTCCTCTTGCACGACCCTCCAGGAGGAACAATAGGAAATGGTTCTTTAACTGAAGGCTTTAATTTTTGCCACTTTGTAGCTAGTTGGACACCCGCTATTGCTGTTAAAACTGAGCGCAAAGCAGAGGAGTTTATTATATGATGACTTGCTAGAGCCATAGTCGGTGGTCTCCACCAGGATGTCATGGAACGGAAGGCAACCAATGTGGTTGCTCCAACGTGAATTGTAGACGGCTACACAGTTCAAAGTTGTGGCTAAGTTTCACGATTTCCTGGGGGGACGAGTCATATACGAAGCTGTTGTTGATGTGCCTGATGTGGATCTCTAATTTTTTTAGTAGAGAGAAGACACGTTCCTTCACAATGCCTAAGTTGAAATTGGCTAAGAGGGCTCTTAAGAAGGAACTCATGACGATTCTGTTTTTCTGGAGGAAGGTGTGTACTCTATGAGTAGTTAAAGGGACTTCTTTAGACATATTTCCAAAAGCATGCAACAACGTGGCATCAGGCTCATTTCTTGCAAACCCACAATCAAGAAATTATGTGATGTAATCTCGTGAACAAGTTATCGGCAGTGACCCTGATAGTAGGAGCTTCATAATAATTTAGGCCCTCCCTATCCAGCAGGCGAAGCCTACACTCAACATATCCCAAGGGAGGTACTTCTTTCCGAGAACAGTATCAACTACGACAATCGTTCGATAAACGAGGATGAGTTTTTCTTCCTTGTTTGCGTACGGATCATTTTAGGACACTCACACAAACTCACACATACACACACACATACACACACACACACACACACACACATATATATATATATATATATATATATATATATATATATATATATATATATATATATATATATATATATATACATATATATATATATATATATATATATATATATATATATATATATTAAAACTAATAGGAACACGTTCTATTCAGCAGCATATAATATGAAACATGAAAACGCACTGTGATTCATTACCAGTTTTTTTGTTTTTTATTTGCATCATATTGACAAGAGGACTTGCCCAGGGATATAAATTTAACAATTCATAAACTTAAATATAGGTACGGAAAAAATACAAACATTTAGAGATAAAAGTAGAAAAATACTAACATCGGTGTGGGAGGATCCCATGACTCATTAACTGTCATTTGAGAACTTTAGTCTCCCTAATGGGAGGACACATCCTCTAACACAGACAGTAACTTTTTTTTTTATTTCTTTAATCAAATCAGGAAAATGTTTTCAAGTTTATTTGTAATATTATTGATGCAAATTCATGACTTTTATTTCTTTCCTGTTTCTATCATAAGCACACAAATGCAATATATATATATATATATATATATATATATATATATATATATATATATATATATATATATATATATATATTGTAGCCGCGAAAGGAAAAGTGAAAAGACTTGATTGGAGTTAGTACTTTCGTCCATTAGGGACATCAATAGACTCAACAATGAGAATACATATACAAAGACATCGTATTTATACAGGAGAAGGAGATCCAACAGCTGTCAGTTTCTTAATAATTCTGGAGAGGTCAGATTTTAGATAAAAGGATAATACTGAATTAACGGAAAAGACCTGGGCTTAGACTCAAATCTCTACCTTTGAATCTAGAGCCATATAGAGCCATCTACTTTCAGAAAATAGAAAGAAAAAAAAAGCACTTACGCGAGAGTACAGATTTGAGGGTAGCCCGTCATTAATTCTCCCGGGTTGTACTAGAATGTGTTCCTGTTAAGAGTAAAATTGTATTCCTTTCAACCTGGAGCATATTCTCTCTAAATAACAGCTCTTAGTTTAGTATAGTTATTCCAAGTCAAATCTGATCTGTTATCTTTGCAAAGCTGATAAGCCTCCCTTTTCTACAAATAGGAGCATCTGCAATCATAATTGACCCAGTGTTTGTCTTTCCCTCTCTGTATTAACACATGAGAAGGGATACAATTATCAATTATGTTGACCATATTTACATTCAAGAGAACAACAAGTTTAACGCCTTTTTACAATTATGACCAGTTCAAAAGCAAAGTATCCCATTCCAGTCTGCTTGAGATTTCATATATATCTTTCAAGAGTTTGACAAACCAGGTAAAGGTTTTTCTAAGTTAATTACTAACGAAACCAAGCCATGATTAGATATCACTATTGAAGGACCAACCTTGCTTATATATAACACCAGAAGAGTCACATTATACTAGAGCCGAGCAGTTACCAGATCTACGAGTAGCCTCACTTACAATTTTGTCACAACCTGATTCAGAGGCAAATTCCAAAGCTAATAATCAATGGCGATCTGTACGAGAAATATAATTTAATATTTCGGTGCTACTATAGCATGAGGTCTACCACACTATAGCGTGAGGTCTACCTCCCGTTAGCACTATAGCGTGAGGTCTACCGCTGAATTATTCGTCCCTCATAGATAAAACACATTTCATACATTTGTTTAAGCAATAAACACTTAATTTAAACATATTTTAGAAATGACTTATATTGATAACTGAATTTTTAATTATATTGGGAAAAAAATGAATAAAGGTAAAAATAAACATGTTATCATATATTTCCATACATGTATTCTAGCGATACAAATCAATAAACACTTAATTCAAACATATCTTAGAAATGACTTAGATAATTGGATTTCTAATTAAATGACTTAAATTGATAATTGGATTTCTAATTAAATGACTTAAATTGATAATTGGATTTTTAATTATATTGAAAAAAAATGAATAAAGGTAAAAATAAACATGTTATCATATATTTCCATACATGTATTCTAGCGATACAAATCAATAAACACTTAATTCAAATATATCTTAGAAATGACTTAGATAATTGAATTTCTAATTAAATGACCTAAATTGATAATTGGATTTTTAATTATATTGAAAAAAATGAATGAAGGTAAAAATAAACATGTCATCATATATTTGCATACATGTATTCTAGCGATACAAAACAATAAACACTTAATTCAAACATATCTTAGGAATCACGTTAGGGTCGGATATGCTTTCAGCTGCCAATGAGTGAATAATCTGATATGGGTTAATTAATACCTGTAGATTAACCAATTTAGCGTGTCGGTGTGTCACACTTTTAAGGAGTAAAGTTATTTCCTCAAATTGTAAGAATAATCTCGTTTTTGACTTCCAGGTGTGGGGAAACCAATTAAACAAATCTTAATCTTACGCGGTAGACCTCGTCACACCTTTAAGGAGTAAATGTATTTCCTCAAATTGTAAGAATAATCTTGTTTTTGACTCGCAGGTGTGGGGAAACCAATTAAACAAATCTTAATCCTTAGCACGTGTCTGGCTGCCCTGGAAGGTCCAAGCTTGTCCCGTGGTAGACCTCACCCTCCACCTGGGTAGGCGACATATGGCGGTAGACCTCACGCTATAGTAGCACCAATATTTCCCTATGCATTTTGTATTATCATCATTATTGAAATTTTAAATAATATATTGTAGAGTTTTTGTTGGTTACAATTGTGAGTATAGGAATGTGATCTCTGGTATTCATCAGGGTAGTGTTCTTGACCCATTACTATTCATACAACAGTATATGCACATCTGTGGTTTGGCCTAAAAAACAAACTCATTGTAAATGGTGATGACACTACTCTCCTCGGTTCAATTCCATTTCCGGAATGCAGATCTAAGAATGATGAATACCTTAATAGAGATCTACCTGAAATTAGTTTACGATGCAAATTATGGGTATGAAGTTGAACCTAAAACAAAATTCAATTGTATGATTGTAAGCAGGTCGAGGACAGTATCTCTCTACTCTCTATACGACTCCTTTAAAATTTGGGGTGTAGTTCTTAATAGAAAATTTACTTTTGAGAAACACATTTGGTGTATTTCTTCGTCAATTACACAAAAATATAGCTTATGAAGAAAGCCTTATGATCTTCGGTGATCAATCTATTCTGAATAAGGGTTTTTATAAGCTTATTCTGTCTTGTTTCCAGTATAATTTTCCTGTCTGGTCTTCAGCTGCAGTCTTTCGTGTTAATTTGTTGCACAAAACCTCCCGGTATATTACATTTATCATTTATGATCTAGTCTCTGGCATTGTCGTTCAGCTTGTTCTTTGTGCAAGTTTCATAAGAGTTTTCATAATTCTGATCACCTATTGCATTCATTTCTTCCCATACTGTACCATCTTGTACGTATCACAATACGTATTGCTAATTATAACAACCATGTCTCATCCACCATAAGGCTGAATACTACACAGTATCCTAGAAGTTTAAGTGCAGCTGTGACCATATTAAGGAAAGATCTTCCTACTTGGGCAGTCGAATCGTTGTAAATTTAAAATTTATAACTAGCTGCGATGTTTTTAAGTTGAACAGGGTGACATAAATCTCTCTCCATAGTTCATATATGAGAGATCTATTTCAATGTTGTTTCTAATCCTAAAATATATTGATTATTCATTACTTTTCATGTTGTTTATCCATTTTCTTCCATGACCGAGATATTTTCCCCCGCTGCAACTATCGGGCTTCTAGCATCCGGCTTTTTCAACTAGGGATGTAGCTTAGCTAATAATAATAATAATAATAATAATAATAATAATAATAATAATAATAATAATAATAATAATAATAATAATAATAATAATAATAATAATAATAATAATAATAATGATAATAATACAAAGAAAAGTAAAATATATCGAATGTACAGTATAGGAAAAAACAACAATATGTATTTAGACAGTCATAATTAAACGATAAAAACTACCAAAGAATCAAAGGCTTAAATATTTTCCACTTAAAGAAGCCAATAAATAAGACAATATAATATTCAAACAAATCGCAATGTTTACAAACATAGGCGACCTACTGTAATACAAGGGGTGCCACTTCTAATGCCCTTAAAGAAGACGAACTCAAGTAAATATGTGACAGAAAACGATCTCTTCTAAGGTCAAATTAATAAGTCTTGATTAAAGAAGATTTTCTGTTTGGACTTTGACACACAATTAAAAGTTGTTTGTTTATGGTGGCGTAAATTCTCTGATGTTTATGTTGGACATCCTGTAACCGCCTTCGGCATGGACTCCACCCTCATCAGTAACACCAAAGCTGAGATCAGGAATTTCCTTTAAACTTTTATATAGACCAAAGGAATAATTCCTGATTAAGGTTTAATATACAAACAATAAATATTTATCGTCATAATGACAAGGTGTATTGTACTGTAGATTTTTTTTTATTGTTTTGTGGAAGGAATGTACAATAGTTTTTTTGTTCATTGAATATCTCGCTACTTCCATCAATTTTTCCACCAATCAATATGTGTTCGTATTATGTAGTTTTTGACAAAATTCTAACAGTATTTTCATAATCCTAAAAGCTGTCATTGATATTCTAAATAACGAGACGGGAGTCTTATCATGTAGCCAAATTTAAAAGGGGGATGGTACAAAAAAAGAAAAAGAAGGCTACTTGCGCACCAGAATAGCCAACTTTAAGAGAACAAGACGTGTCACGAAAGATAAATTAGAAGTTCTTACAATACTTACCAAAATTGAAAATAGAACTAGTCTAATTGAAGTACAATCCTACTTTAATCCTCCTTCGTATAATGTCAATATCTAGCAAAATCAAAACTATGTTTGTAATGTTGATGGCAGCTCTTGTTCGCTTTGTCATAAATTTCATCCTTTGTGACGTATCATTCCATATTCAATACATTACTGCGTAATATAAAATCGGTGTACAACTCGATAAAAGAAATACAGCATTGATAGTCGATTCATAATAGGTATTCCTAAAAGAATCCATTACGATTTAGTGTCGTTTGCTGATAGTTCTTTTAATTGAAAGGGTTTATGAATAATTACATGGAAACATCATAGCCTTTATCAATGAACTGTATACATACATGGAAGTACAAACTATTATTCGTTATATGAAATTGACATGGGCTAAGAGTTATTTAAGAAAAATATTTTGCTATTATAAAAAGTTAAAAGAATCTAATGTTTACGGCCACGTCCACTGGCGAATAGGCGCTGCAAACCTTTGGGTATTGAAAGAAGATGAATCCTATTAAATAATCTGGTCGTTATCATTTCGACAAGACGATAAAATAATATTCGTAATCTAGATATATTTATGCATTGATATATGATCAAGTCATTATTTACGGCTTCTTTATAAAGTGTTCGTTCCACTTAATTTGTTGGTAAATCTGGGCCTGTCTGCTATACCAATCCAGCTTTGCCAAAACTATAGTCGAGATTTCCCATCTAATATTTATTATTCGTGTCAAGGCACTCCATATTGTAGCCTTCTAATCTAATAGATTCATTTTATTTAGTTATATTCCTTATTATATATGTGTATAAGATTTTAAAATATTTTTTACAGAAAGTAATACAATAATTTCGTTGTTGATTGACCGAATTTTCTTATGTTATTAAAGGTACCAATAGATGGCCGTAGTGAGGTCTTTTGGAAAGTAAAATACTGGAAATATCTAGTCTTAAAAAACATTGGGGAGTTTCCTCTTGATCAAGTTAGCTAATAAGAACAAACCATGATTGTATTAGCCAATAGGAACACACCATTCGTGTAAACTGTTAGAAATAGTTGTTTACTCCTTCAATTACCCAAATGAGCCAAAGGTCAATTCGACAAATTATATAACAAAGCCTTACAATTACCTTGAATTGAATTATTGTAGAAACACTAAACATATAACATAATTTATGTATCCCCCATTTCAATTATTTAGAATTATAGAAGCTCAGGGACATGGGGAATGCACATAATTCAACTCTTTTATCGAAACCGAACGCTCTAAAGAAAAGTTTACAGAAATGTATGTATCATTAAATACTGATTGATTAGGGAGCTTTTCTAAACAGTTTTATTAACCGAAACGAAACCAAAGTTTTATTTTAACCTGACATACGCATAATCATAACCCAGAAATAATAATGAAACTCATATTCATTTTGATAATTAGTAAGAAATATGTTCTACAAGTTCTCATATTTTAATCCTTTTATCCAGTGCTGTTTATTCCTACAAAATAAAAATTTGGGCCAAAGAAGTGACACTTTGAAACGATGTAATAATTGTATTAAAGGAAGGCTATATATATATATATATATATATATATATATATATATATATATATATATATATATATATATATATATATATATATATATATATATATATATATATGTATATATATATATATATATATATATATATATATATATATATATATATATATATATATATATATATATATATATATAACATTACGACTTCTATCTGAATAATTAAATAAATTAAAATAATACTATGTCGTATTTTAGAAGTACGGAGCGCGATCATATTAAGGGAAAATACATTTTCCCCAAATAATAATGTAGCTAGTGGAGACTCATGATCTAGATACGTAGTGTGTGATAATTATGGAGGCAAATGTCATTCTCACTTCAATAAAAGCGTGAAGTGATACAGCGAAAGTATGAACGGCAATGTAATAGTGATATTGAATATATTATGGTTGTGGTCTACATGAATCAAAGGTCCACGCTACATATTGATAAAAGTGAAGAAATAATGAAGAGTTTGAAAGCCGATCGATTTACTGTGATTACTTACTTTTAGATTGCTTTACCTTATGTAAAACACGGGCTCTGGCCTTGGCAGTCCATAGATTCTTTTATTGATACCTGACGGGATTTGAATGATGTTTTAGTGAAAATGGAACGACATTCACATATTTATGTAAACAGAAAAGGAAGCAAAGTTATTACTCAAGATGAAAAAAACGATCATTTTATATATACTGTATATATATATATATATATATATATATATATATATATATATATATATATATATATATATATATATATATATATATATATATATATATATATATATATATATTATAATATGCCATAAGAACAATGTAACGTCTGGAACGTTTTCTGCATCTAATTTTTCCCACCGTCATCCCGACAAGAAGGGGTCGGTTGCCTGATGCACCCTCCCCATTACTTTCTATCAATGGCATCCTCGTGCACCAAACCTCTTCTCTCCATATCATCCTTCATCTTATCTTGCCATCTAATTCTCTGACTTCCTCTCGAAATCCTTCCACTAACAGGTTCCTCCCAAGCCTTCCTCCCTCCCTCCCCACCATCCATCCTAAACGCCTGCTCACGCAATATCAGTCGTGACTCTTATCTTATCACCTCTGCCATCTTTACTACGCCTGCCATTCTTCTTATTTTATAATTTTCCAATCTTTCAAGCAGTTATAATCCCATAATCTACCTCAGCATTCTCATCTCTATTCTCTCAAACCTCTTTTGGTTTTAGAGGCCACATTTCAATAAATACATTAAAGTTGGTCTTATCACTGCTATAGATCTTCACTTATGATTGGCATTTTCTTATTGCATACCACTCCCGCTACATCTCTCCACTTCCCCAGGCTGCTTTTATCCTATTCTCCACTTCAGCCTCACATCCTCCTTCCTAACTTATAGTAGATCGCAAGTATCTAAATTGTTCCACCGGTTTTCTAACCAAGCTCTACTTTCATGCATGGGTACCCTGTCCCCACCTTCCTTACTGTTCACCATAGCTTCAGTCTTATCCAGTAATGGTTGGCTGCAACGTTTTCTCACCCATAAGGACATTACAAACGTTCAGCTTACGGATGATGCTTACTTGGCTGTTGAGGTGGCTGCACATTATTTCCCTACTTTGTTAAAGGGAATCCTCGATGAGAATGGATATGATACTGACTGCATTCATAAGATGGACGGGTGTGGTCTACAATACATTACAATTCCATATTATTTCTCTACCGTGTTTTTAATAATTATCACTTCATGTTGTCTTATTTGTATAAATGAAAGAAAGTCGCACCCCTTAAAGCAGCGTTAGCAATCCACGTAACTCCATTTTTTTCCCCGTAAGATATGTTATTCGAATAGCATGAATTCGAATAATACATATGTTAACATCCACCAAAATCTCGTACTATTCTGGGACCTAGTGCAGACACACACACACTCACACACACATACATATATATATATATATATATATATATATATATATATATATATATATATATATATATATATATATATATATATATATATATATATATAACACACACACACACACACACACACACACATATATATATATATATATATATATATATATATATATATATATATATATATATAGATATATATATATATATATATATATATATATATATATATATATATATATATATATATATATACGTGTATGTGTATGTTTGTGGGGGGGTGAAATTGTGCATAAAGGATAAATAAATATCTACAAGGCTAAATAACCAATTATTTACCACAAGAGGAATCAGCCACTGGAAAAAAAAACAATAAAAACTCCCCTCTTTCATCAATATAATATAATAAAACAAGTCAAAACATCATTCTCTGAATCCAAATTGGGACGTGATAGCTCACTAGTAAGACAATAGAAAATAAAAAGCGAACAAGGAAATTGTCAATTAAAATGCTCACTGTGCTGCTTACTCTACCGTACTCTTGACAAAATTAAATAATCGTTGTCCACCATGTCGAACCACAGTGCATATAAAAGGGATCGTCATATATACCAAATATAATTAAGTTTCGGTTAAAAGCAGAGTATTATACTGTATTTCTACTGGAATTTAATGGACGATGAATTCATTTTCATACACATAATTTTTAAGTTTTGGATACCTCTTGCTAATTAAATTCCAAAGGCCTTATTTACATTAAAATTTTCATGACACCAGGAAAGTTAATCATTGTTCTTATTCGTATTATCAGAATTAGTTTCATGTTGTTGATGGTTACTAGTTTTGTTCATACTATTATTATTATTATTATTATTATTATTATTATTATTATTATTATTATTATTATTATTATTATTATTATTATTATTATTATTATTATTATTATTATATGAAATTAGAAAGAGTCAACGCATAGGCAATTAATCTTTAGAAAGGATAAATCGATAAAATCATGAATCTTGAAAGCTGAAATTTTTTTTTTCTTTTGCATTAACACAAAGCTTTTATATGAAACGAATATTTGGTTCTTGATTTTTCTTGAAGTATGGACGAAACATACATTATTCAACTAAAACATAATATATGAGCATATATGTTTCAGCTAAAACCTATATACTTTAAATTCTAGTATTTAAATGAAATGACCTAGAATTTGCTTTGCAGTAAGATTGGACATAATTCGTGTATATTGCAGGCATACTTGTGTTTAGAGAATGAGAATGAATAATTCAAATAGCGAAGACCTCGTCTTGCAGGTAGAGAAAGTTCTGATTTATTTCAAAGGTAAAATAATATACGTTCCGCATTGCAATCATATTAATAAAATGTTGGCTTATTTTGGTAAAAAGAATATAAGAAAAACACATCTTTTATGATAATAGCGCATATGATCCCTATTTTATATTGAAATGTTATAATACATACTGTATTATAAATTACATAAATTAGTTGAGAAAATGTCTGTATTAAATATATATGATTAACTATCAACAAATAAAAATTTCATTTCCTCTCTCGGTTATTTTTCCTGTTTTGACCCTAGAGCTTGTAGCATCCTGATTTCCCAGCTTGGGTTGTGGTTTGGCTAATAATAATAATAATAATAATAATAATAATAATAATAATAATAATAATAATAATAATAATAATAATAATAATAATAATAATAATAATGCACTACAATACTATGATATAATGGGAAGATAGAGGTAAAACCTTTATTTTCATCTATGGTCTGATCAGACTCTAACAAATGGTACTAATATTGGCATTTAGAAGTAAACTGGATAAATCAATGCCTTTGAAAGAAATGGTCTCTGCCATAAATAGTTATTTTTCTCAAGATATTTTTTATTGATGTAATACCTATGAACAATGTAACACCACCCCCATAAAAAAGAACGTAAATATTTGAATACGATTATTTTATTATAATTTCCATGAAATAGCTAGGATTGTATTTTATGGAGAGGTCTATCTCGAGTACTTGATATTTTCACACAGAGTCATTGGGCAACAAATTTGTCCCTTATATGAAGAGTTCATAGATAGTTATTCTACTCTGGTACATACCTCAACCTGAATATAAACTAGGAGAATTAATCAAAACTTTTAAATTCAGTGCATCTAGATTCAGGACGCAGTATGATATGTTCTAAACATCGAATATCCCAATTCTATCCAAAAGTTTAATTACAACGAATTCTTAAAGTTATTCTATTGCAAACCGGTGGTGTAATTCTCCGGGAATACTTGCCGATTTGAATATTGATATTTTCAACATGGTCTGTAATACCGGTTCTTCTACATCATCTCCTCCTACGCCTATTGACGCAAAGGGCCTCAGTTAGATTTCGCAAGTCTTCTCCATCTTGAATTTTAATGTTGATATTTTCAACATGATCTGCAATACCGGTTAATCTTTATATATTGCATTACCATGCATTGAATTGTAAAAGTAAACAATAATTTGAATGACCTTTTAATTTGATTTACAAATGAAAATTTTTTCATTAAATAATGACAAATATTTAATGATACCATTTCAGAATTAATTCATCAAAGAAAAAGCATTATAAATTTCACAGATAAATTCATTTTCCAAATTTTGCGCCACGGTCAGTTTAGCCAATTCATTGTGCATGAAATCACACTGAAATGTTTTCGGATCAGCTCAGTCCAACAGAATATCGTCATGTTTAAAGCAAAACTTCGCTGAGCGCTCAGCTAATTATGGTAACCAATTAAGAGGATAATTACACATCGCAGGGTCATTAGAATACGACGGTTTATCTCTGTATCATAAAGAGAATCAATAATGTTCAATAATCAAATAATATGTTCCGATTGATGATGATGCTTTTTTTCTCTGGTCTTCATGCAGCTTGTATCTTGACTGACATGATTTGAATTCAATTTTTAAATCATCAACAAGGGAAATTTGAGTAAAACTTAAGTTTAGCAATATGATTACAATATTCTTATTAATTCATATGAATAATGTACAGGAATCGAGAGTAAGGAAAAAGTTATCAATAACAACAAAGTATGGTTTTATGCGTAAAATAGTACATTTCACACACTAAAAGTATCTGAAAAAATACAAATACTTTCGAACTTCTTCCAAGAATATTATTGATTAATAATCAAAATTATTCTCATAGAATAGGATATATACATTTAATTGTAATATATGTGAAAAAATATAGATCGAGTCGAGAGATTTATTAAAATAAAAAAGGTACAGATAAAAAAAGGAAACTTAAACAATAGATTATAGATATTCCTGCAACCTTGATTCAATGTGATATAAAGCAGATCAATATAATTGGATTTGCTTGATATAACAGCATTGTCAGCAACAATGTTTCATATTTATATAGTGAATGGAAACTGTGACATTAATTCATGAATTATGTTGACATCCTGAGATACTGAGAAAGGATTTCTCGCCTATGTTAATTATGATAAGCATTGCTTGTGAAATGTAGAACATAACTTTGGTAAATTTTGCCTGAGAGAATAACGTTCCAGGATACCGCTGGATTCCAGACTGGGAACCAAAATATCAGTTATAATACAAAGCAAGAGATAAAAAAGCAGTGATATAGATCTTCATCTTAATTAATAAGGGAAGCTGGAGGGTTTTAAATATTTAGGATCTTCGTCTTTCCCACCATGATCCCTACATTAAAGGGTCAGTTGCCTGATGCACCATCTGCAATGGTTTCTATGAAATGCATCCTATTCCACCAAAACTCTTCTCTCCATAGCATCCTTCACCTTAACTCGCCATCTAATTCTCTGCCCCCATATCGATCATCCCTCTTAACAAGCTCCTCTTAAGCCCTCCTCATTCTCTCTTCCCCATCCACCCAATAGCTGTGCCTACACCATCTCAGTTATTACACTTATCACCTCTCCAATCTTTACTACACCTGCCATTCTTCTTATTTTGTCATTTTCCTATCTTTCAAACAGCGACATTCAGGCGGATTAAATACAAATACATTAATGGAGTGATTACACAAATCACAGAACTTTTATAAACTATCTGTGATATTTGTTAAGTTTATAAGCTGGTTGATATTACACGTCGCTTGCTGTGGGGAGACGTTTATTTGCGACATAAGCCAACAAAGCTTCTTCAGGGATCATGTATAAAAGCAAGAATTATCACAAATTTTATGAAATAGAAGTGTTGAAATATTCTCTGATTGTCCATCAGAATTCATTTTCTGTAATGCTCTTTTCCCCTGTTTTTGTTTTTCTTTTATTTAAAGTATTTGTTACTTCCTATTTGAATTGAATCTCAAAACAGATTGTTAATGCAATGGGTAACAGAAAATATCTAATACGATTTCATCCGGATTTATATGAAGGACACTTTATCCATGCATGATAAGGGTACTGATAGAGCTTTGCAAATGAATTCATATAGACTTTATATATATATATATATATATATATATATATATATATATATATATATATATATATATATATATATATACATATGTGTGTATATATATATATATATATATATATATATATATATATATACAGTATATATATATATATATATATATATATATATATATATATATATATATATATATATATATATATATATATGCAACAATAACAACAACAACATCAACAACAACAAATGCAATAATTTCTTGTCAATTTCAGAAGAAAAGCCTCAAATATGTCAATAGTCATGTCTGTGGTTTGTCCATTTTCATCAACAAGCTGTCCACAGCGTATTGGTGATGGTGGTGACTTAGCTTGATCGCTCACAGTAAACCTACCAATTATAGGTGACCTTGACTAGTATAGGTTTGCTGGTCATGGCGATACACAAATCCTTTCATCACATTAAAGTATCCCCACTCGGAAAGGGAATATACTGTGTGTATATATATATATATATATATATATATATATATATATATATATATATATATATATATATATATATATATATATATATATATATATATATACAGTATATATACGAATATATAAATATATATATATATATATATATATATATATATATATATATATATATATATATATATATATATATATATAAATCTAAGTATGGGTACTGCCTATAGAGTGTTTAATTTCAGCCGAATGTCCATGGGTACTACAGAAAGAACATAGAGAATAATGGCTTTTGATAATTATGTACCTGAAAGAAAAAAAGAATGGTCCTAATGCTCAGGGTATATTTCCGTAACTTTTAATGAAAACTGATTATTCAAATTATAATTATTGATTCAAAATATATTTCATTCAAGTATTGAATAACTTGATGTTTTGATGAAGAATCAATATACTTGAAAACACGGAAAAGTGATACCGAATCGTTGGTTTGAAAAGCATCAGTTAAATAAACATATTCCTTATTTTATTATCCCCTTTTTAGTAAACGTTCCTCAGCCGCGTTGAGAGAGAGAGAGAGAGAGAGAGAGAGAGAGAGAGAGAGAGAGAGAGAGAGAGAGAGAGAGAGAGAGAGAGAATGAATGATTTGAAGTTCTCTGGCATCCTGACATCGAATGGAGAGAGAGAGAGAGAGAGAGAGAGAGAGAGAGAGAGAGAGAGAGAGAGAGAGAGAGAGAGAGAGAGATTTTCAGGGTACTAAAAAACCGAACCAAATAGTGGAAATGAAATTGAAAGGAAAGATTGTCAGTGAATGGCGGAGCTGACTAGAATTTGTCAGCTGAACTGACATCCTTTATGTAGAGATGATGCAAATCTAGCGAATATTAATTGAGTTACGGTGAGATTTGAAAGGATTTATTGTTGACTGCGAGGACAAAATGAGTCCTCGTAGGCAAT
>NC_090731.1:148372301-148377301 GCF_036898095.1 Palaemon carinicauda
AATGCTTCCCCTTACTTGATGAAGACGACAATATAGCTTGGATCGTTGCTCAATTAATAAGACCCTTTGAGGATGTCCTCGCTATGTTAGTTTATTCATTTTATTTATAGATTAAAGATGCGCAAAGTTCCCATGTGTCATTTATCTCCGTAGGCATGGAACACACACACACACACAAACACACACACACACACACACACACACACATATATATATATATATATATATATATATATATATATATATATATATATATATATACATATATATATATATATATATATATATATATATATATATATATATATATATATATATATATATATATATATATATATATATATATATATATATATATATATATATATATATATATATATATATATATATATATATATATATATATATATATATATATGCATACACAGACACAGACACACACAGACACACACACACACACATATATATATATATATATATATATATATATATATATATATATATATATATATATATATATATACTGTATATATATATGAATACACACACACACACACATATATATATATATATATATATATATATATATATATATATATATATATATATATATATATATTTATATATATATAATTAACATTACGAAAACTTCAGATTTATTAGTGATTTATCGATGAAAACTAAAGTTTATGATTATCTCGAGCAAACTTGATGTTAGATTTACTAGCAAATGTAATTTCTTATTGAAATTTTTGTGCATAAAAAAAAAAAACATAAAAATATAAATACTCTAACGTCGGAAAAACAGATGCATAAACCGGTGAGGTTTTTTCGTTCTTTAGTCCGGGAGTCTAGAGAAAGCTAACTTTCGAATTTGGTAAGGCAGTACAAGGGGAGAAGTAAAGCATTCAACAAACTAAAAGATAGTTGAATCACTAAAACTTCAAAAGTTCAAACTCTCAGCAAATATTGTTTTATGTTGAACAGGCTTACCTAAGTCCTTTTATAGTTTATATATGAAATATCTGTTTTAATGCTGTTAATGTTTTTAAAATATCTTATTTTGATTTTTCAATACTTCTTATATCGTTTATTTATTTCCTTATTTCCTTTCCTCGCTGGGCTATTTTTCCCCCTTGAAGGCCTTGGGCTTATAACATCTTGCATTTCCAACCAGGGTTGTAGCTTAGCTAGTAATAATAATAATAATAATAATAATAATAATAATAATAATAATAATAATAATAATAATAATAATAATAATAACAATAATAATAGTTCATTGGTTGAAATACTTTTTAAATATTGATTCATATTTATTTTACTTTCAAAGAAAAAATGTAGATTTATCTCAACTAGAATTATTACATTACATTAGATTTATGATATAAGATTTCTGATAGCCGTTGAATCTCAGCAACCTTCATCAGTAATATAAAATCTATCAAACGAGACGAAAATATGAACGTAACATATGTTCATTTCAACGAAATGTATTCATGATATCAAGATATATGTATTCATCAATTCAAACGGAAGATAAATGATCTTAAGGTCGTAGAGAGAATATATCTATTTCCTCTTTTCGATATAGATTGTAAACATATGAATTAGGAACACACTTATGATATTGACCTTAATGAAGTTAGGATTTCTAAATAGAATTCATATTATTAACCAACCTCATAATGGTCCAACTATGCTATTGAGCAAAAAAAAATAAAAAAAAGACATGAACCATTAAAGATGGAAAGTCGGTAATATAAAAAAAATAAAAAGGTTATGAGTATGAACTCCAGAATTACATCACGAATATTCAAAAGTGTACAAATGAGTAAACATGATCTAAAATCAACTTTGCGAAAGATCAATTATTATATTTATCTATTCAAAAGGCAAATAACTTAAAAACTACCAATTTCAGAATGCTAACCTCCCCTGTATAATAAAGACTAATTGTCTGGCTATATATATATATATATATATATATATATATATATATATATATATATATATATATATATATATATATATATATATATATATATATATATACAGTGGAACCTCTACATACGAATTTAATCCGTTCCAGAACCAACTTCGGATGTAGAAAATGTTCGGATGTCGAAACGAATTTTCCCATAAGAATACATTGAAATAGGATTAATCCGTGGTTGAGCCCAAAAACCTATGATAACTTCTTAATAAACTATTACACATAATTTTCCCATGAGAATAATGAACACTAAATTAGATAATAGACATGTAAATAAGAAGAATAGACATGTAAATAAGAAGAATTAGCAAAAAATGATAAATAAGAAACGGGTTTTTTAGCGTCACTTTACCTTAGAAACTCCAGCGCAGGTGTTGTTAGTCTTGCTACGCAGATAGGAGACGGATGGGCGGAGAGGAGGTAGAGAGGTTAACTACGATAAACGTACACTACCGTAACTTATTCTAACTTACACTAAGTGAACTTTAACATAACTTAGCTTATTTTTTTTTCATTTTTATATTTTTTATTTTTTTTTTACATTTTCTTTTTTTCTTTTTGATGATTACGTAATTTTAATCACTTTCACTCTCTACACTTAAAATTGACTGAATTTCTTTCGCTTCACTCTTTTCCATTTTCTTTGTTTCACTTTCTTCCGCTTCACTCTTTGCCGTTTTCTTCGAATCACTTACATTCTCTTCATCACGAGTTCGCTTCGCAGTTTTTTTAAAGAAATTATCGATAGATAATTGCTTGGTACGGCTTTTCAGAATGTTTCGAAAGTGAGTTAGGCAAACATCATCGAATTGAGAAACTACATGACAAACCTGCAATTTCTTTGGATGGTATTTGTCGATGAAGTCGACCACGTCTTGATATTTTCCTAACACCTCTTTTATATGAGCCGAACCTAACACATGTTCTACCTCCTCGCTCCCTTCCTCGTCATCACTCATGTGCTCCGACATAGCATGGAGTTCCTTGAGGTCATCCGTGGTAAGTTCGTCGTGATGTTTGGCGACGAGTTCCGTAACGTCATCTGCGTCGACCTCCAGACCCATGGACTTGCCAACGGAGACGATTTCCTCTACGGCTTCCGCTGCACCGACCACGGGATCAGGTTCGGGGTCAAAACCCTCGAAATCTCGGGGAGAAACTACATCAGGCCACAGCTTCTTCCAGGCAGAATTGAGGGTCCGTCTAGTTAATCCCACCCAAGCCTGATCTATGATCTTCAAGCAGTGCACGATGTTGAAGTGGCCCCTCCAAAATTCACGCAAAGTTAAGTTGGTGCTTTGCGTGACATTAAAGCACCGCTTAAATAAGTGCTTGGTGTACAGCTTCTTAAAATTAGAGATGACTTGCTGGTCCATGGGCTAGAGGATAGAGGTGGTATTCGGTGGAAGATACAGCACCTTTATGAACTTGAATTCATCGAAGATATCATCTTCAAGTCCGGGGGGGGGGGGGGGTGAGCGGGTGCATTGTCAAGGCATAGCAGGCACTTTAAAGGCAATTTTTGTTCATGAAGATACTTCTTCACAGAAGGGCCGAAAACTTGGTTAACCCATTGCACAAAGAATTGCCTAGTGACCCAGGCCTTCGAGTTGGATCGCCAGAAAACTTGAAGCTGATCCTTATTGACGTTGTGTGCTTTAAAGGCCCTAGGGTTCTCTGAATGGTAAACCAGTAAGGGCTTGACTTTAAAGTCCCCGCTAGCGTTGGCACATAGGGCAAGAGTCATCCGATCCTTCATTGGCTTATTCCCTGGCAATTTCTTCTCTTCGGCAGTGATGTAGGTTCGACTCGGCATCTTCTTCCAAAACAGCCCGGTTTCATCACAATTAAACACCTGCTGCTCTACGTAGCCTTCTTCCTGCACGATCTTTTCGAAGTTCTTGACAAAGTCAGCTGCAGCCTTTGTGTCCGCACTAGCAGCCTCTCCGTGGCGAACAACTGAATGAATCCCAGACCGTTTCTTAAATTTCTCGAACCAGCCACGAGATACCTTGAAATCATATGAGGAAGGCTCGGTTGAACTCTCCCCAGCATCACCCCCAGAGCTCTCCTCCTTCAAGTCCGTAAAGATGGCGTGCGCCTTCTCGCAGATGACGGTCTCGGTGATGGTGTCGCCAACGATCTCTCTGTCCTTAATCCACACTAGTAGAAGTCGTTCCATCTCTTCTATGATAGGGGTACGGCGTTTGGAAATTATGGTGATCCCCTTAGAAAGTTTCACTGCTTTAATAGCTTCCTTCTGTTTAAGGATTGTCGAGATCGTCGACATATTACGGCCATACTGTTTAGCAAGTTCACTCACGCGGATGCCACGATCATGTTTTTCAATAATTTCCTGCTTAATTTCTAAAGAAAGCATTTCCTTCTTCCTTTTCTCACCACTACCACTACCACTGGCAAAACTAAGCCTTTTAGGACCCATACTTTACGTAAATTACCGTTAAAGGATACACGTAAAAAATCACGATTGAAACAGAGTCAATAGCAGAACGCACAGTGCACAACCGCAAGAAGCCGACGAGAACAGAGGACTGACCCAAGCCCTGCTAATTGAGCGTCCCTCCGAGGTCGATGTGCTGCCTTCTTTCGGCGGAAATAAAAAACACTTCAGGCGCTATGAGCACCGACTACGCGTACAAGTATTGCTTACTTCGGGTGTCGAAAAAAACCTTCGGGTGTAGAGTCGGAACGTGTACGAATTGTACTTCGCGTGTCGAAAAATTCGGATACAACCGGTATGACGAAAATTGCTTACTTCGTGTGTCGAAATAAAATTCGGGTGTAGAGTCAAAAATTTGCTCGAATTTTCCTTCGGATGTTGGAAAATTCGGATGTAGATACGTTCGGATGTAGAGGTTCCACTGTATACATATACATATATATATATATATATATATATATATATATATATATATATATATATATATATATATATCTATCTATCTTTCTTTCCGGTCACGCTCCTCGTCCCTCGGGTAGGGGG
>NC_090731.1:148399801-148402301 GCF_036898095.1 Palaemon carinicauda
GTGTAGAATTCATCTCCAGCCTCTATAATGCCCCCCCCCCCTTGGTCATCAACGCCCCCCCCCCTTATGTTAATAGTAAAAATACGAAATATCATTAGTAATTGTCTAATTTTTATAGTTTACCCCTTAAAACTGTTCAAAGTCGTTTTCTCATATCAGTGACATCAGAGAAAATGGGCTCAGGGGTGAATATGATTTTATATCCAATATTTTTGTCATCAGACAAAAATCGTAATTTCTCGTTTTTTCTTTTTCGCGAGAGGAGTGTATTTCTTTGCTTGTCCTGCTCTTATGCCTTAAGTAATATAATATTTACATGTTTTAGGCCATCAAGTGACATAATACCTACAAACTCTCAGAAGGTTTTTTCCCTAAATCGAGATTTTAATTTTTGGTGAATATTTATTTTTTAGGTATCCCTCCATCACCAGCCGGGCTTTCACTAAAGTTATTGCTCGTTTTTTTCTTTCTGTGTGCTTATTTACTGTTCGATTTTGATAAAACTTTGTGTGCTTGTTCCAGGTGGATAAACAAACATAATGTCAGAGCGAATTTCAATTCAAGACAGTAGTTTCTCACTGGTCACCAAATAACTTTAAGTCGCTAGCTCCGATTTTCACATTTTTATTCATAAAATCCTTTATATTCCCTGTAGGATGATAAAACTTACAGAGGATATGCTTTATTATACTGCTAATAATGCCTGAAAATTTCATTAGCGTGTCTTGATTAGTGTATTTTTGGGAAATATTATTTACGATTGGCACCCATTCATCATGGAGCCTACCCTTAAGGTGGAATGCGGAGTATAGCACTTCGCTAGAAGGAATATTTGTTTTCCAGGAGAACAAAAGAAACTCCTCCACGCGTAAGGAAGGAAAATATACAGAGAAAGATTGCTAGAATGCCTTGGGTTCCCATCACTGTTGTTTGAATAAGTACCATTCTGCGAAAAGGCTTGCACGGAGTGTGTGTGTGTGTTTCCATGAGTAATCAAGAAACGGAATGGGATGCAAAATTATACATAAAATTTATTTCCGTCATAGGGAAAGCCTTATATAAGAAAGTTTGAAAAATATAAGGTAAAACACATTGTACTTGAGTAAAAATCTGAGGAATGGATGTCAAATTCTTTAATAGTACCCTTCATGGTGAGCTATTGTTAATTTGTTGTTTTAGATAGAAAACGAGTTGAATAGGAGTATTATTAAATGTTTCAGTTTTTTTTACTTACATAATTATGTAAGTTAAGCTTCCCCGGATAAATATAATTTACTCCATTAAAGTATATGACTCAGAGGGGATAAAACAACAACTATGTAGAAAATTCTGCAGAACTAATTTTCTGGAATGTTCGTATATTTTCACCAACTTAAAAGGGTAGACTTTTTTTCACAGAGATCAAACTTCTATTGTTTTTTTTTTTTTCATTTGCTAGAAAATTATACAGTAGAAGGAACCTTGTAGTAATTACTATAAATAAAATTAAAGGTAATAATTTTTTTTTTTTTCAATAAAACTCACTATGAAAATTTTCATAAGAAATTAATTAACATTTACCACTTCAATATTACATCTATATTAGTAACAGTAGCATTAAGTAAATATCATGAGCGAAAGAATTATAAAAGCATTTCAAAGAATAGAAAATGGAAACGCCTGCAAAATAAAAACCTCTGACATTAATCATATATAGCAGTGTTGGTGAAAACGAAGCCATCACGCTTACGCCAGTTGTCATAAATATATTTATTCTTGAGAGACTAGAGAGAAACATCGACGAAGAGCTGAGAGATGAACAAGCAGGATTTAGAAAAGATAGAAGTTGTACAGACCAATTTTTTTTTTTTTCAAGACATACTGTACAGTAATGTGTACAATATAGAAATCCACTTTTGATGGTAGTTATGTGCGGGTGTTTACATAACATTATCTTTGCAAGTGAATAAATGTGTAATTTCGCGATATTTAGTTTCAATATTTCTTCAGTTTTTTCATTTGATTTCTAAAGCTTAATTAAGATGTCTAATTTAACATGGACAATATTTAACTATTATTATAATGGGATATCTCACTGTTTAATGGGAAAATCTGTTTAGGATTTTCCCCTCTTCACAGATCCTTCAAGATAAACTAATTTCTGGATAGATACAGTCCTGATCAAACTTTAATTAGCTCGAAGCTAACATAGAGATTCAGGAGAATTAATCTCGGTGCTCTTCCTTTTCCAAGAGTATCAAGTGTAATCTATTTGAACCAATAATATGATTGAGTAATATTCTTATTTACTTCACGCTGCATCAATCTGGGTACAAATGTCATAAAGTATGCTACATTTTACAATTTATCAAATTTGCTATTGAAAATAGCTTTAATTTCATGTAAAATTTCCATGGAATGTAGAATATATCTTTCAGGAAATTTTAATTTGAGCTTGAATCTAATTAATCTTTTAAATGAATGGTACCACTCGTATTATGAAGAAGATATCGCTGCTCAA
>NC_090731.1:148404801-148407301 GCF_036898095.1 Palaemon carinicauda
ACCATTCAAGCGCGTAGTAGTTGAGGACAGCTATAAATCCAGGTCGCCATTTAAAACTGATATTATTTTCTTTATGGAATTAATGACGCTTGTTTCAATTGAAGAGTTTTTTATGTGTTCATATTTTTCTAATTACAGCGAAGATAAATGAAACACTCTGAATACTACTACTACTACTACTACTACTACTACTACTACTACTACTACTACTACTACTACTAATAATAATAATAATAATAATAATAATAATAATGATATATTTCTTTGTCATCCATGGTTTCTGAGATTAATTTGCTTACATTGCCTCCTAGTGTGATATTAACAAGAACAAAATAAATTTTTAAAAGTCATTTATACTTTACTGAACAACAATCCCACAAACATTTATTAAGAGCTAATGGAAAGTTTGTAGAGGTGTTGTTTATTTTTGTTCGAATGACTTAATGCCAAAAACTTTAACAAAGAGAATAATCAAAAGAAGAGATTATTGAAAAAAACCTTCATGGAAGTAAATGGATATTTTCATGAAGATTATAGCATATGGAATTCATACTGCTTTTATTATTATTATTATTATTATTATTATTATTATTATTATTATTATTATTATTATTATTATTATTATTATCATTATTATTATTATTATTATTATTATTATTATTATTATTATCATTATTATTATTATTATTATTACTTGCTAAGCTATAATCCTAATTGGGAAAACAGGATATAAGCCTAGAGGCCCCAACAGGGAATATAGCCCAGTGAAAAAAGGAAACAAGGAAAAATTAAATATTCTAAGAACAGTAACAACATGAAGATGAATATTTCCTATATAAACTATAAAAACTTTAACAAAACAAGAGGAAGAAATGAGATCAAGATGTATAACTTTTCGATCTCTCCCCGTCCAGTGGATAGGGGAAAGATAGAGTAGTCATACCCTGGTGAGAAGGGTTGTAGTTAGGAAAAGGAGATAGGGTAGGAATAGTTGGATTTGCGTGTGCGTGTGAGCATATCTATGTGAATATAAAGCCGCCATTTTTGACGGAACGCGGACATTAGTTTTCAGGTATAGAAGAATCTCCAAAAGCAATTATGAATCAACAATTGGAAATTGAATTTAGTTTAGAGGTCTTCGTTCTTGTAATTCAAGTTTAGTCAAATGTTTCATAAAGGGGCTTGCAAACATATTTGATTGATACAATGGAGAGGTCTACGGGCAACAATATATGCAGGAATTTATGTACATAAAGATGGTTTTAATTTACGCCTTTTGTTACAAAAAATACTGTCACAACTAAAACATAATTGGATATTCTGATACCTTTGATTCAGACAAGGCAGAAAGGAGTTGAATTGACTCCTTTGTTTTCAAAGATTTGTTAATGCGCTTTATTCCAACACGAAAAAGACTTCTTACTACTAAAGGAAATCTCAAATTACGTTGCTCGGCTAAAAATGTTTAAAATACTCATCTTGAAAATTTCCTACAAAATTTTATTAACTTGACTGATTTATATTTTACAAATTGTGGAACTTTAATATACTATGTTTTATACAAAATATGAAATAAACATAATGAGATCAATTGCTTTTACAGAATCACATTGCTTGTACGTCTATGACTTCACCTTTTTGAGTCAAAATTGATATTTTTCATGATAATGCATTTACTTACTGATGCTTATCTGAAAGACCTAGGATTAGTTTTCTTTCTGTTCTTCTTTTTGTTCTCATACCTCCTTAGCTTCAGCTATGCAGTGAGGGTAATAATGCTACCTACGTATCTTTATAAAGGTGAACTGGTGGCCTATCCGTCCTTCTCAAAGCGAAAGGCAAATTAATTGCACTTGATTTCCTGTTTCTGAAGCCAATGATTCTCGTACAAAACAGTTGTTCTCACACAAGCAGAACATTCAACAAGGGAGATATCTCTTCCCTAGGGATTAGTGTATTCAGAAGATAATATGTTGTCTTGGCAAACGTTACCTATAATGGTCTGTATATATCTAGAGAGCAATTCATAATCGGAATCAAAGATATTCTATAAAGAGTTTTTTTTTTTTTTTAAATTAATTATCAAGAGATTGATTAGGGCGAACAGACAAACATATATGCATATGATAGCTAAATATAAAAATAGATATGAATACAATTCATCAGAATATATAATAATAGAAATTAATAAAAACGATGGATTAAGGAAGTGTAATGGACTAAAGTTTTCATTAACCATCACACTAAGAATTATTCACAAACAAAACCCAGACATCTGCAGCTCGTCACCGGTTTCCATGAATATAACACAAGCTATTATCTAAGCATGTGCTTCGGGGTTAGGCTGCTTGATTAGAGATTTAGAACAGAGATTTGTAGCTAGAATTATGAACAATCAGAGGTCTGGTCACTCGAGTTATGATGTGCATATCAATGTATTTCCTCTGGGGAATTATAGATACCGGTATAAGGACCTCGTGGAAGTAGTTACTTGCTAGTC
>NC_090731.1:148417638-148425138 GCF_036898095.1 Palaemon carinicauda
GTTTATTGTTTTTTTTTTCGGTACATATTTTTCAACAATTTTCTCCAGTATTTTGTACAGTATATCCGTATTTACCTGTATATTATCACTTATAAATACATTTTTCCATTCTTTATTCAGTTCTTCATTTATTTCTGACCATTTTATATTCTTACTGTAAAAGTTATATTTTCCATATCCTTCCCAAAGTTTTGTGCTTTTATTAATTCTGTGATCACTTGCTTTGGAATGAACTATCAATTCTATGACATTGTGGTCTGAAATTCCCGTGTTATACACTATTATTTCTTTAACATAATTCACCTCATTCACAAATACTAGATCTAGGACATTTTCCTTTCTTGTTGGAATGTGGTTTATTTGTTGCATATTATGTTCCAATAGCATATCTTGAAGCTTTTCAAATTGCCTCTTATCTTCTGCGCTACTATTACTATCTTTTTTATATGTATACATACAACCACTTTCTTCTATCCGTTCTTTCCAATCCACGAAAGGAAAGTTAAAATCTCCCGGATAGGAGTATATTCCAGTCTTTATGGTTTCTACATATATCATCTATTTTTTCTATTATTATGCCAAACTCCTTAGTGTTTGGGGGTCTGTAAACTACAATATTCATTAGTTTTTCAAATTCAAATTCTACCGCAATCAATTCACATTCTGTGTTGCTGTATTTTTCACATACTTTTCCTTGATTTATGTCTCTTCCATATATTGCGGTTCCCCTTTGATTCCTATTTTTTCTGTCTGATCTATAAGTTTGGAAACCCTTTATCTGGTCATCACTGCCAGTCTCTTGGGAATACCATGTTTCACTTATATTTAATATATCTATTTTTTCAATTTGGGTTAGTTCTTCTAAGAACTCTATTTTCCTTTTAGAGTTACTCGTGACTAAACCCTGTGCATTCATTACTATTATGGTTTGTGTTTCATCCCCATTATTTAATATTGGTAATAATATGGATTCTCCCATGCTTCCTTCCTGTTCTGATATGATGTTCTTTTCTTCATTTCCCGGAATTCTGCCATTAAAAAATCCAACTTTTCTATTATATTTGCTCTTTCGCCTTCATATTTATTTGTGTGTGTATACCTGCAACTGTCCCCCATATCTGCACCAACCCCTGGCATTATAGAGAGAGAGAGAGAGAGAGAGAGAGAGAGAGAGAGAGAATGAAGGATTTGAAGTTCTCTTACATACTGACATCGAATGGAGAGAGAGAGAGAGAGAGAGAGAGAGAGAGAGAGAGAGAGAATGAATGATTTGAAGATCTCTGACATCATGAAATCGAATGGAGAGAGAGAGAGAGAGAGAGAGAGAGAGAGAGAGAATGAAGGATTTGAAGTTCTCTGACATACTGACATCGAATGGAGAGAGAGAGAGAGAGAGAATGAATGATTTGAAGATCTCTGACATCATGAAATCGAATGGAGAGAGAGAGAGAGAGAGAGAGAGAGAGAGAGAGAGAGAGAGAATGAAGGATTTGAAGTTCTCTTACATACTGACATCGAATGGAGAGAGAGAGAGAGAGAGAGAGAGAGAGAGAATGAATGATTTGAAGATCTCTGGACATCATGAAATCGAATGGAGAGAGAGAGAGAGAGAGAGAGAGAGAGAGAGAGAGAGAGAATGAAGGATTTGAAGTTCTCTTACATACTGACATCGAATGGAGAGAGAGAGAGAGAGAGAGAGAGAGACAGAGAGAGAGGAGAGAGAGAGAGAGAGAGAGAGAGAATGAATGATTTGAAGATCTCTGACATCATGAAATCGAATGGAGAGAGAGAGAGAGAGAGAGAGAGAGAGAGAGAGAGAGAATGAAGGATTTGAAGTTCTCTGACATACTGACATCAAATGGAGAGAGAGAGAGAGAGAGAGAGAGAGAATGAATGATTTGAAGTTCTCTGGCATCCTGACATCGAATGGAGAGAGAGAGAGAGAGAGAGGAGAGAGAGAGAGAGAGAGAGAGAGAGATTCAGGGTACTAAAAAACCGAACCAAATAGTGGAAATGAAATTGAAAGGAAAGATTGTTAGTGAATGGCGGAACTGACTAAAATTTGTCATCTGAACTGACATCCTTTATGTAGAGATGATGCAAATCTAGCGAATATTAATTGAGGTTACGGTGAGATTTGAAAGGATTTATTGTGGACTGGAGGACAAAATGAGTCGTCGTAGGGCAATTGAGAATGAAGAGTTTTCTTTCAAAACAATTTGAGGAACATAAAAGATTAATAATAAGAAATCCCTTGTTTTACAAATTAGAAAGTAAAATATGAAGGATAATTTATTTATTGAATAAAAATTCAGTTCCCATTTTATGATGGAGAGTGAAAAGAAATAATTAGAATGAACAGAAAATTTAAAATAAAAAAACAAATTAATATTTTGTTCACAAAACACCACAAGAACAATATAATTTAATATTTGATTAGTTCTGCCATTGACATAAATTTTTTTTCATGATAATCACCATGGTCGGAGTATATTATATGAAATTGTTGGCAATGAATATTTTATTAATAACAAATATTAGGAACTTGTTAAAACCTCTCAAACGCCAAGTTATTATATATATTTGTAATGACAAAAGTATTGTTTTATTATTTTTTTTTTGGGGGGGGGGCATTTTCCCATTTCTTTATAACAGTAATATTTATCACAAATGCCTCATTAAACAGTATTATCCTGCAGGATAAACACCAACAGCTCACGATCACACACAAACACACACACACCGCTGACATGACCAAGACATGTCTGAGGCCTTTGTCCTGCAGTGGACTAGAAATTTATTGTTGTGTGATTATGCATGCATATATATATATATATATATATACATATATATATATATATATATATATATATATAATATTAAGATATTCTTCGAATGAGAAAATAAGATAGTTAACTTAAAAACAATTATAATTCTTGATGCCACCAAATTTGACTTTTCAGATTTGCAAACATATATGAAATTTTTTTTTACAGTTTATAATGCATTTTTGTTGTTCAAATACAGAACACTAAATGACCATTGATATAGCCTATAATATCCATTACCATATAATTCATATAAATGAAAACCCGGTTTAGACCGTTCCTAATTCTATCAAAATATAAAAATATTTCTGAAGATAAACATGAATTATGTTTACACCAAAATTTAGAGAGAGAGAGAGAGAGAGAGAGAGAGAGAGAGAGTGTGTGTGGTGTGTTAGTTCACCACCCATAGCTTTGGGCCTTTGGTGCGCAGTAACCAAGGAATCACCCACTTGCTATAAGCAGTCATTTAAAATACGCCGTTATCCGGTGCCGGGTCCAGAGCAAGTTGATTTGCATACTTGAAGCTAAGTGCCTCGGTGGCCCTTGAATAATCCTCGCAGCCCCAGAGAAATCAGGGGCATAATCCACAAAAACAATAATTTTGACGCTTTATAGAGAGAGCGCCAGTCATAGCCAGACTTTGTGAACCTGAGAGCATAAGAGGAATAAACTAGCAATAAGGTCAAAAGGTGGTAATTGTGGTGTATGTTTTCTTTGATCGTTGGCATATATCATCATATATATGTATATATCTATTAACCATGATAAATATAATTTCATAATTCAAGTCATGAGTACAGAAAGTTTCCACCATTTTGGCCATCTAGTTTTGTGATGTTTATTTCCATGACATTTCATTTGATTTTTTGGCTTAATATAGATGGATCAAGCATACATTACTAATATAAAATCATATCGACAACATTTATAAATTTTTTATCGGGTTTTCTCTATAACACAATTGCATTACAGAATGTTAAAGGGAATGGACTGTTATGATGTTGATTGAGGAAAAGAAAAAGAAAAAAAAAAAAGACTTAAGCAAGAAATACAACAAAGGATTTCATAGGATTATTAAGGGAATAAATGCTCTACGTATTAGGAATCTTAGCATAATAAATAAAATAATATTGAATAAGAATATATTAAAAAAGCAACCCACACATAAATCAAACGAGATTGTTAAAGATATATATATATATATATATATATTGTATATATATATATATATATATACATATATATAAATATATATGTATATATAAATATATATATATATATATATATGTGTGTATATATATATATATATATATACATATATAACACAAGCACACATACAGATATATATATATATATATATACATATATATATATATATATATATAAGTTCAAATATATGTATGTATATACAGTATACTTTCATATACATATACCTATATAGATACACACACGCTTACATATATATATATATATATATATACAGTGATACCTCGGTACTCGACCATAATCCGTTCGAGATCCGTGTTCGACCTCCGATTTGTTCGAGTACCGAATTTTTTTTTCCCCATAAGAAATAATGGTATATATTCTATTCCGTTCCCAAGCACTCGAACAGGCCCCAAAATATTAATAAAACGTGTACCTAAACAACAATAATTATCTAAATGTGTATGAAATTGGTCAGAAAATCCTATAAAACAATTTTAAAACCATTTACTGTACTAAAATAAAACAATTTTAAACCATTTTCTGTACTGTAGTGAACATACCTTTGAGCAGCGGTTCGATGGCATACAGGGATGGATGTGGAGAGGATGGAAGGGGGAGGTTACTGCTTGGAAGGAGAGTCCCCTTCCATGATGTGGCGGGGTAGTTCTCCTTCAGGAGTTATTTCTCTCTCCAATGAAAGGGTGGGCAGATCTATTTCAGGGGTTTCTTCTCTTCTTTGTCTCTTCTTTGGAGGAGAAACAGGCTTTGATGTAGCAGCTTTCTTTTCTTTTGTGAAAAACTGGTCTATTGTTAATTGTTTCTTCCTCCTCTGCAGTATTTTTCGAAAATGATACATGACACTATCATTAAACATATGCACTGCCCGGTTTGCTACTGCAATTTCTGGGTGGTATTTTTCAGCAAAAGCCTGCACATCTGCCCACTTGGAACAAATTTCATTGATGAGAGAACTTGGAACATCCTCCCTTACCTCATCCTCTTCTGAAGATTCCTGCTCCACAATCAGATCCTGCTGCTGTTGTTGTTGCAGGTGCAACAATTCCTCCACAGTCAACTCGGTAGAATGGCTTTCTACAAGCTCATCAATATCATCCTTGTCGACCTCAAGCCCCAAACTCCTGCCCATGACAACAATTTCCTCAACGACATCAGTGTCATCAGAAATTACAGGGGTAGCAGTGCTTGGACCCGCCTCTGGTTGAAACCTTCAAACTCCCTCTCTGTGACACATGATGGCCACAGCTTACGCCAGGCAGAGTTCAATGTCCTATAGGTCACACCTCGCCAAGCTTGGTCAATCATGTTAACAGAGTTGAGGATGCTGAAGTGTTCCTTCCAGAATTCCTTTAGGGTCAACTTCGTGTCACTGGTCACTTCAAAACACTTTCTGAAAAGGGCCTTGGTATAGAGTTTTTGAAGTTTGAAATGACCTGTTGGTCCATGGGCTGGAGTATGGGAGTAGTATTGGGGGCAAGAATTTGATTTTGATAAAGCTGTATTCTTCTTTCAAGTCATCCTCGAGACCTGGAGGATGTGCAGGAGCATTGTCCATACCAGAAGACATTTCATTGGCAAGCTCTTTTCAATGAGGTAAGCCTTAACCTGGGGGGCAAACACTTCGTTTATCCACTCAGTAAAGAATTGTCTTGTGACCCAAGATTTAGTGTTCGAGCGCCACATAACTGGTAGTGCACTTTTACAAATATTATTTCGTTTGAACACCCGGGGGTTGTCGAGTGGTACACTAACAAGGGTTTGATCTTGCAATCGCCACTTGCATTTGCACACAGCAACAATGTTAGCCTATCTTTCATTGGCTTGTGACCTGGCATCTTCGTCTCGTCCTTGGTAATGTACGTATTGGCTGGCATTTTCTTCCAAAATAACCCAGTCTCATCACAATTAAAGACTTGTTGTGCGATCAAATTTTGTTCATTTATGTACCGATCGAATTCCCCCACGTATTTATCGGCTGCAATTTGATCCGAACTAGCTGCCTCCCCATGCCTAGTAACACGATGAATACCTGTTCTATTACGAAACTTTTCAAACCAACCCCTGCTCGCTTTAAATGTAAATGAATCACTTTCACTGGTACTCGGACTTTTCTTCACTAATTCTTCATAGATATGCAACGCTTTTTCACAAATGAACGCTTCACTAACACTTTCCCCGGCCAACTGTTTTTCTTTAATAAATATTAAAAGCAACTTTTCCATCTCCTCAATCACTTGTGGCCTTTGCTTAGTTACCGCCGTAACTCCCGTTGCAACATTCGCCTTCTTAATCATTTCTTTATGCTTTAAAAACGTAGAAATGGTCGACTTCGCCATTCCGTATTCTACCGCTAAATCGGACACTCGTACACCATTCTCATATTTCGCTATAATTTCCTTCTTCAACTCGATCGTTGTTCGCACTGTTTTCCTCTTCTCCTTCCCCTTAACACTCATTACTTTCTTGGGACTCATTATGAAAGCTAAAAAAGCAATTAAAAGCACTGAAAATCACTAAATCACAACGAATGCTGATCGCGCGTTGTCTGAGTGACGCTCTCGAGAGAACTGATGCTTCCCGAACAAGCGAGAGTGGCCGAGATGGCGCGATCATCACAAAGCCCATGCGGTCGTCACGTGTTCGGCTGGTCGAGTACCGAATTTTTGGTCGAGCACCGCAGCAAAAATTTCTCGAAAATTTTGGTCGAACTCCGAATTGTTCGAGTATAGAGTCGTTCGACTACCGAGGTATCACTGTATATATATACACTATTATGATTTATGGTACAAAACCTGTTTTATATCCTATATTATTGATATTCATTAAACCATTTGTAGTTACGAAATAAATTTACCTTTTTTTTGTTTTGGTATTAACTTCTACCTCATACTTGGGATCGAACTCTAGCCCCTTCAAATGAAAAGCCAGGTCGCTCCCTATAGAAATATATGAATATTAATTTCAGGTAAATGCCCTTTCTTTAGTAGGCCATTTTTATTGTAAAGAAATGATTTTGAATATAAAAAAACATGAAAGGGTCAGAAACTATTGAATTTAATAGTTCTAACTTTCATTATACAAGCAGGTTTTTTTTTTTTCCATGACAGCCGTTGCAAGCGGGTAGGAATATCAAAATATAAAAGCTATTACTTCCGAAAGCCATTATGAGTTTACGGTTCACATGCGGCAATTTTTACAGCCACCAGATAATAAGAATTAAATTGATATCTCTTTGATGAAGTACCGACAAACAGGTGAAATAGCAGAATTAATTATTGTCGTAAGTAATATGTGGGGCAAAATTTTTTTTAATGGTTATTCTTTGATTTACAAGGGTAAGTAATATAATTTGACGAATATATATATATATATATATATATATATATACATTTTGTTTTATATATATATATATATATATATACATATATATATATATATATAT
>NC_090731.1:148432638-148435771 GCF_036898095.1 Palaemon carinicauda
ATTAGTCGGCAGCCTCTTTGGCCAAAAAAGCTTTGTGACTCCTAACCAAAGTTAAGCGGATTTGCTTTTAAGTGAAGGACTCAGGCGCAACTAGTAAACAAGCTGTATGTGTCCTGGGATTATGGAATCTATTCAGGTACATTACTTTATCCTGACACATGAGATCTTTTTTCTTAAAGTATCAGGTGACTGATGTTCATAGATATCAGACTGATTATTTTGGCTTAGGAGAAAAGGGCGTGTTGGTAAAATCAGCCTAACGTTTTACACATTACTTTAAAATATTATTATGAACATTAATCAACCTTATTTTATCTAGATTTGTTATCGAACACATGACAATATTTCCGTAAAGTAGGAGCATGTTTATCAAATAAAATAAATGGACATTAAACTGAAAATTGGTAAATTTTCTTAAAATTTAACTATTCTAGGTTGAATATATATGTAATTATAAAGACTTCGTCTGTTTCCATAGAAGGTGAAAAATTATCATAACAGATTACAGGTTAACAAAAAACAAAAACAACAACAATAACAATAATGATAATAATAATAATAATAATAATAATAATAATAATAATAATAATGAAGGTGATCATGATGAGGATAACAACAACAGGAACAACAACAGCAACACCAACAATAACAACAATATTAGTAATAATAATAATAATAATAATAATAATAATAATAATACCTAGGACTCTCACAGATGAAATGTTGCTCAAGTCATAAGGAAAATTTCCAATTTATCAGCAGCAAAATCCAATTACTGCTAAAATGTATGAGAGGAAATGTTTTCATTTCCAAGGCAATCCATGATAGTATTTTCTTCCGGGTGATATCAGCTAAGAAGGTGAAAATCTTTATCATATTGATTATTATTTTTTTGTTTTAATTACTATAGATTTTTATGAACAATTATCTCCAGAACTGGAGAATCTAGGTTATGGCTTTGGCACGTGTTCTTTGAGAATTAAAAGGTATTTTTCATGAAATATTTTCTCCAAATAAGGAGGATCTAGTAATATACATATATACACACACACACACACATACACACATACACACATATATATATATATATATATACATATATAAATATATATAAATATATATATATATATGTATATATATATATATATATATATGATAACATATATACATATATATATATATATATATATTTATATATATACATATATATATAATATATATACTCTATATAAATATATACTGTATATATATACATATATATAATATATATTATATATTTATATATACCATATATATAGGTTGAGGTATACATATATGTATACTGAAATAAATATATATATATATATATATATATATATATACATACATATACCATGGCACTTCCCCCAATTTTGGGGGGTAGCCAACATCAACAAAGAAACAAAAACAAAAGGGGACCTCCTACCTCTCTACGTTCCTCCTAGCCTAACAAGGGACTCAACCGAGTTCAGCTGGTACTGCTAGGGGTGTCACAGCCCACCCTCCCACATTATCCACCACGGATGAAGCTTCATAATGCTGAATCCCCTACTGTAATTATATATATATATATATATATATATGTATTATATATATATATATATTATATGTATATATATATATATAAATATTATAATACTATATATATGTGTGTGTGTGTGTATGTATACATCACGATGTAACGAGAGAGAAATATTGTCAAAAACTCTCTTCTGCGTTCTTTATAAGTGTTGATATTTACTTTCTGGTGTTAAAAGGTTAGCATTGTTGTAATGTCAATAAACAATGGCATCGGCATAATTGGTTTTTGCATTGGATTAAAATGCGGAGATTACCTATTAACTCAGAAATATTTATAAACCTGAATAATCTATTAGAATTAATTCTTTTTGATAATATGCATTCATAATTAACTATGATAAACACTACAATTTGTCCATCACTGACATTCTCACGCCTGCTCATATATACTGTATATCTATTTATTCATCCATATACCGTATAAATGTGTATTATCTATATCCTATATCTAATCTATCTATTTGTCTATCTCTTTATCTATCGATATATATATATATATATATATATGTGTGTGTGTGTGTGTGTGTGTGTGTCAGTTACTGTCATATAACTGACGCATGGGTGGAAAATAAAATATATAAAAGTAGAAATTTGGAACCTGATCTTCAGATATATCTTCGTAAATAAGTTTAGCCATGGCAGGAAAATATCGATGCTTCGTGATGTACATTATTAATGCTGTTTCATACATTAAGATAAATAATTTCATTAGCATTGTACAAAGTAGCTATCATTTTATGTTTCACCAGGAATAATAATCATGTTACATGTAAGAATTAGGGGTTTAAATATTATGCAGTGGAATAATTCAACTTTCTCCTCGAAGTAACTTGCGTGTTCTTGGCTCTAAAAGCCTAATATGGCCCCACAAAGACGGGAAGAAAAATAATAATCATCATTGTTATTACTAGCTAAGCTACAATAGGGCTCCAACAAGGAAAATAGCCCACTGAGGAAAGGAAACAAGGAAATAAATAAACTACAAACGAAATAAAGAACACTTAAAATTAAATACTTTAAGAACAGTAACATTAAAATAAATCTCTCATATATAACTATAAAAATGTATTTAGAAAATCTGCGGTTGAAGGAATAATCCAAAAAATCCATGATATCTGAACGTTAATTAATAAATTTTTATACGAAATCAGTGGACAAAGTGCGAGAAACTTTGTTCATAGCCAATCGGTGAATTTAACAGAAATTAAGGCTATCTTGCATAATTTTCTGGTGAACAGCTCCGTTCTCGATAATTGAACCATGAGTGACATAAGCTACTAAATTCACTAAAAAAATGTGTTAATTTGTTTTGACGGAACGGATGAAAGGTAAATGATTTCCATATATGTATATATATATATATATATATATGTATATATATATATATATATATACAGTATATATACTTATATATGTATACAGTACACACTATATATTATATATATATATATATCACTTACATATGTATACATACACAAACACACACACTCATATAAATATATAAATATATATATATATATATCATTAATACAAT
>NC_090731.1:148436271-148471271 GCF_036898095.1 Palaemon carinicauda
ATATATATATATATATATATATATATATATATATATATATATATACACATATGTATATATATATATATATATATATATATATATATATATATATATATATATATATATATATATATATATATATATATATATATATATATATATATATATATATATATATATATATATATATATATATATATATATATATTGTGAGATTGCTAACTACACTTTGGTGTAATTAGTTGTATAACTACATACTGTATTTATGCGTAACAATGTATTTATTATAATTGTACCTTTTACTCAAACTGTTGAGTACTGTAATTATTACTGTTATTACTGTTTACCTATTACTGAAATCTACAATGTATATTTAGTTTCTGTTAAGCTGCCATACAGTTAAGTTTACATAATATATGAAATAACGAAATCTGTGTTCTCTCTTGCCCTGCCATGAAACAGAAATACAACATGGCGCAGTGAGTTTGTTTATGCTGTCTACTGTCGTTCAAGAAGTAGTGTTAAATCTTATAGTACCCGTACACGATGGAGAAGCAAATCGAGCAACTGGCAGCACTTGTGGCAAAGCAAGCAGAGATGGCTCATCATGCCCAAGAAGCAGCTACGAAAAGGGAAGAACGTTTAGCCGCAATTCTAGAGGGTTTTGCTGATACCTCGGGACATCATAGGAATCAGTCTCAGGCAAGGGTAGTTCCTGCACCACACTTGTCGTCTTCTGTATCTCTTAAAGAGTTTGGTTCGTGGCGTCATAAGTATGAGGGACATGCAGTGTTGACAAGAATGTCATCTCTCTCTCTTGCTGAGCAGCGATCAACATTGATTTCCGTGTTAGATGATGATTGGACTCGCACTCTGAGATATGGTCTCTCACTGGGTGATGGAGCAGACTTGAAGACTATATTGGATGCCATGGAGTTGCACTTGCGCAACCAAAGGAATGTCATCGTGGACCGACGCGACTTTCATACAAGAGTCCAGGAGTTGCACGAGACCTTCGATGATTTTTTGTGCGGCATTAAAGAGATTGCTTCTTTCTGTGATTTTTGTGAAACCTGCATGGACAGCAGACTACGAGACAGGATCGTCGTTGGAACCAGAGATGAAGAGGCTTTGAAACGTATGTTAGAAGAAAAGAAGCTCACTTTGCAGATGGCTATTGATATTTGCAGAGCATCGGAAAATGCAAATGCCAGTCGTGCTGTTATTCGGGGCAGTGAAAAGTATAATGTTTCAAGAGTGTTCCAATACAAGCAAGGTCAAAAGGCAGCCCATTTAAAGGAGCAATGCTTTAGGTGCGGAGGCGAGCGCCATCTTGATAAGATGGCATGCAAGGCTCTAAACAGGGACTGCAAACAATGTGGTAAGAAAGGCCACTTTGCAGTGGTGTGCAGGTCAAAGGGACAGCCACTGTCTTCTCAAAAGAAGAAAACGAATAATAAAAGCACGTTCAAGCCTTCAAAGCAAAATCTATATCGTGTCATAGGAGATGTTTACAGCAACTGTGCGTCATCACGTCCAACCCCTCAGATTTGCATCAGTACCACTCACCCCAAAGGATCAAGTTCGGTTATGTGGACACCTGACTCTGGAGCGGAGACAACTGTGATGGGACTTGGGAACGCTAAATCTCTTGGAATTCATGAGACTTCACTGGAGCCTATTGTTATGGGTGGTCTCATTGCAGCAGGTCGTCAACCTCTCACTAACATGGGTACTTTTGAGGCTTTTTTAACTTTGGGGAATCATAGTGCGACAACAGTTGTATCAGTCGTCAAGGAAGTGAAAGGTGCACTTCTGAGCTGGTTTGATTGTATAGCGCTGGGAATATTACCAGAAAACTTTCCAGCGCAAATACAGCATGTTACATGTTCAGTGTCGAAACCGCATATAGCATCGAGAACCAGGAAGGTTTTGGAGCCACAAGTGTTTTCTAATACACAGGATGTTGTGCAGTCTGCAAGTACCTGCAATTTGGTGTCTGTACCAATGGCATTGCCAAGATGGCCACACAACAGAGACCCTACAGAAGCAGAGCGTGCAGAACATGCAGCTTCCATCATTTCTGCTTATCCTCATGTATTTGGTGCTTCAGCTACTCTAAGGGAAATGCAGGGAGGTCCTATGAGGATTCAGCTGTCGGCAGATGCACATCCTTTTGCAGTGACCGCACCACGCACCATTCCGTATTGTTGGAGATCGGATATTAAAGCTCAGCTAGATGACTTGCTTGTTAAGGATATCATTGGTGAGGTTGATTACCCCACCGAATGGTGTCATCCGATGGTCCCTATTGCAAAGAAGATGGGTGGTGTGCGGTTGTGTGTGGACCTTACAAGACTTAACCGCTATGTGCGCAGACCTACATATCCAGTTCGATCCCCGCATGATGCTATATCGTCAATGGATGCTGGAGCCAGGTGGTTCACTACTTTGGATGCGAAGATGGGATACTTCCAAATAAAGATTGCTGAAGAAGATCAGGATCTTACTTGCTTCATCACACCTTGGGGACGTTACAAATTCAAACGAGCTGTAATGGGGCTTGTATCATCTGGCGATGAGTACAATCGTCGAGGAGATCAAGCTTTGGGAGATATTCCACGTACTGTCAAAATTGTTGATGATATTTTGGTGTATGATTCTAGTTACCGTGACCACTTGGCCCATGTGATCACACTTGTGCAAAAATGTGACAAATTTGGAGTGACCTTAAATCCAGACAAAATTTTCTTTGCTCAATCTAATGTTGAATTTTGTGGTTACAGTATAAATCATGAAGGTTATAGTGTGGATTCTCGGAAGGTGAGAGCCATAGCTGAATTTCCAAAGCCACAAAATATCACTGATCTCAGGTCATTCATGGGTTTAACCAATCAGCTTGGGAGCTTTTCTTCTGCGATTGCAGCTGCTGCACAGCCACTCAGGGACCTGCTTAAACCTCGGAATGAGTGGTGCTGGACCCCTCAGCATGACGTGGCCTTCAAGAAAACTAAAGAAGCACTCATAGCTCCTCCTGTTTTGGCTCATTTTGATGCATCTTTACCTACTATGCTTCAAACTGACGCATCCAAGTTGCATGGTATGGGGTTTGTTTTGCTGCAACAGCATGGAGAGGCTTGGAAGCTCATCCAGTGTGGATCCAGGTTTTTAACGGATGCGGAAACTAGGTATGCCGTAATTGAGATTGAGATGGCTGCTGTACTTTGGGCAGTGAGGAAATGCAGTGTTTACTTGGCTGGTTTGCCTTATTTTGACCTGGTAGTAGACCATCGACCACTTGTTCCTATTCTCAATTCAAAACTTCTTGGAGAAATAGAAAATCCTCGACTGCAGCGTATGAGAATGAAACTCTGCAGATTTACTTTTGCTGCACGGTGGCAAAGTGGGAAATGTCACAGCATGCCGGATGCACTCTCTCGTTCACCAGTTCAGAGCCTTGTTGAGGACAATGATGTGCTGGATGATGCAGATCCATTGCATGCTGCTGTTGTATTGTCTTTATTAGCTACTTGTGAGGAGGGCATAAGGTTAGCACCTCTACGGGACCAGACGCTGGATAAGATTCGTGATGCTTCTGCACATGATGGTGAATATCTGTCATTAAGAGATGTAATAATGAAAGGATTTCCAGATCATAAGCATAGCTTACCAGAAGAGTTGCGAGTATACTGGGTAATTCGGGACATGCTGGCCGTGGATGATGGTTTGATAGTTTATGGACCTAGACTTATCATACCTCGCAGCCTGCGTAGCGAAACTTTGCGGTGTCTACATGATGCTCACCAAGGAGTAGACCGCACCAAACGTCGAGCACGCCAGACTATATACTGGCCAGGGATTGACAGGGACATTGAGAATATAGTGACGTCTTGTTCTCGCTGCCGAGAGCTGTTACCAAGTCAGCGGAATGAGCCTTTGATGCAGGAAGACTTGCCAAGCAGAGTATTTGAGTCCGTGTCTGCTGATTATTTTCATATCTCTGGCAAGACATTTCTTGTGTACGTTGATCGCCTGTCAGGTTGGCCGTATGTATCTTCGTGCAATGGATCAGCTTCTGCAGCTCAACTAATTAGTTTGTTGAGGCCAATTTCTTCAGACACTGGTGTGCCTGTAGTACTGAAAACGGATGGAGGACCGCAGTTCGCTTCATCAACATTACGGCGTTTCCTTGCTCGATAGGGGGTGGAACACCGCGTGACATCGCCCTATAATCCAAAAGCAAATGGTCATGCCGAAGCTACCGTGAAGATTATCAAGAAGTTGATTTTGACGACCACAGGAAATGGCAAGCTGGATGAGGATGAGTTCGCAAGAGGGCTTCTTGAGCTCAGGAATACTCCACGGGCGGACGGTAGATCTCCAGCGCAAATCTTGTTTGGACATCCTTTGCGTTCCAGGATTCCGGCTCATCATCGTTCATTTGCAAAGGAATGGCAACGTACAGCTGACGAATGTGACATACAGGCTAAGTACCTTCGGCAGCAGGCAAAGGAACGGTATGATGCCACTGCTAGACCACTCTCTAAGCTGAACCTTGGTATGTACGTGGATCTACAAGACCCTAAGACAAAGCGATAGGATAAACCAGGAGTTGTGGTCGGAATTGGCACGAGGAGGGATTACCTCTTGAAGACTGGGAGTGGGCGCATCTATTGGAGAAATCGGAGGTTCCTACGACCTCATCACCCTTTCTTGCCAGGAGATATTATTTCTCCACCTATCTCAGTGTTGGGTGGCGAAGCTTCAGGATATGGAGATCGTAGATCACCTGCAACATCACCTAAGCCTGATACTCAGTTATCAGTGGCCTTACCCATACGACGTAGTGGACGTCAGACACGGGCACCAGAGCATTTAGAAATAAGATGGGACTCGAAATCATATACTAAATAAGGACCTTAAGATGCCAGGTATCCTTGTATTGCACCTGCCATCTTGGGGGGAGGTGTGAGATTGCTAACTACACTTTGGTGTAATTAGTTGTATAACTACATACTGTATTTATGCGTAACAATGTATTTATTATAATTGTACCTTTTACTCAAACTGTTGAGTACTGTAATTATTACTGTTATTACTGTTTACCTATTACTGAAATCTACAATGTATATTTAGTTTCTGTTAAGCTGCCATACAGTTAAGTTTACATAATATATGAAATAACGAAATCTGTGTTCTCTCTTGCCCTGCCATGAAACAGAAATACAACATATATATATATATATATATATATATATATATATATATATATATATATATATATATATATATATATATATATATATATATATATATATGGTGTGCTACTGTCTTAAGCACACATTTGAGTATGAGTTGTTTTCAGATGGATTTAAATGGTTTACTGAATACATCTTAATGGGTTTTAAGTTTTATTTTTAATAAACAACAGAGTTAAACATCACCACAACTGGAGGAAGCTGTGTTGGTCCACATGACCAATTCTGGTGAAGTTTAGATATGAACTGAATAAATTATCGATATCACAAATATCGTATGCTTGCTTTAATTTAGCCAAGTGACGGAATCGGAAGACACCTGCATCCGGTGACGTCACAAACTTTCACACGAGGAGACAATGTGTTGACGTTAAGAAAGAATGTCAATTTGCCGTCTTTGCATTATACATCCTGTTTACAATGACTACAGCAAATCTCAGGGTTAGCTCTTCCAACCAACATGACATATTACGTCATTTGTTTTAAACATGTAATATTACTATTCTAACTATTACATAAGCTCGGCCAGCTATCTCAATTTTTATACAAAAATTTAACAACAAGCCGAAACATGGTTATTAGGTGTGACTGGACATACGTATTATTCTTTGTTTAACTTTTAGCCATAACCAACTGAGGACGAATGTCCAAATAGGCACATTAAAAAATAATAACAATAATGCATACAAAAAAGATATTACCAAAGCAAAAAGAAAAATGCATGATAAAACCAAGATCATATATATGGTACATTGCTAGCAAATGATTACATGGTACCAAAAAACAAAATAAATTCTGACTTACAAATGATTCGGTAACTTGATAAAGAATAATTGTTACCTTTGTCAGAAACAAGATACTCAATTTTTAGTGCACAAACACGAATTCCTGGTACGTACACGTACCACGGTTTCGTACATATATATATATATATATATATATATATAGGGCTGATATATTTTATTAGATGCCCATAGATTCTGTTATATATTTTATTATATATTTTTTTTTCTCTTTTCTTTTTTTAACATTCCGGCTTATATACTTTTATTAGATGCCGAGAGAAAAAATGATTTATATCCTTTTTTATTTTATTTATTTTTTTAAATGTTGTTTTTAAATGTATTTTTAACAATGCAAATGTAGAGAATTTCTTTAATTACATATTACTAGCGTACTAATCAGCTTTTCATACAAACATCTTCCCGACAAATTACTCCCTTAGCGAATGAGGTGGCCACTCATACAGCTTTGAACTGGATCAGGTAGGGGGTATTGTCAGGGCTATGCAACTCGTTCCTTTGTAGCTGCTTGCTGTGCCGTAACCTACGCCAAACAAGGATGTTCACGGCGATAAATATCATCGCCGTGACACACAAACTAGCCAGTATTATGGGGTGAAGAATTTCTTCATAAGTCGGTGACAGGTGGTCCTTTTCGGTAAGTTTCATCAACCGCTTTGCCACACGGCCGTTGTAGGGGAGAGGAAGTGCTGGCATTGTAGAGGTCCACGTGAAGTTCGCGAAGTAAGCTCGTTCTCTGATGATTGTCCGTAGACCAGTCACCATTGAATTCGGGGAAGTCCCGATACAGCCATCTGCTGCGACAAAGATGTGGTTGAAGGATGTGGATCCGTCAGGGCATGATACATTGAAGCCGTCCTTGTCGTATCGTATCCACGAGCCATTATTTAGTCTGCAATTGAATTCTTTATTGTCAAAGGGATAAAGCTTATCCAGACAATTTTCACTTGTATGGGAGAGAGCACCCACTAGCACTATACCTAACTCGCATGAATCCATTAAGTTTTTACGGAATTCAAATGAGTCAGCTGTACATATTTTTCTATCCATTGCGTCTGAACAGTGAGTTAATTGATTTAAGTCTTTAATGACCGTATATGTTTCCTTGTCTGGGGAAATCAATACGTGTCCTGTCAAACTGGATATTACTGGATTTGAGTGATTCGTCATGAAAGTCGGAAATGGTGATATCCTGTAAGATTGCCAGGCATCAGAAGAATCAAAGGGAATTGTAATCCTAATCTTGTTATTATCTACGTTTACTGTAATTAGGCTGTAATAAAATTCTAACCTATGTTCGTCTAACAAAGGAACATAGCCTAGTTTATCCCTTCCGTTCTCCAGAACTAATTTTAAGTAACGTATAGGCAACAAATGGGGCGACAATACACCTTTAGTTGCTAACGTGATAGCTTCTACATAATCCTTGGATTTCTCAATGAAATGTGCAATTCTGTTATGTATGTGATCTATCTTTGAATCATAATACGTTAATGTTGCCAACAAATCCTGTACTTCCATAATTTGAACGATATTATCTGAATGTTCATTTAACAAATCCATAATTTTATTGATTGAAGCTAACTGATCCCTTAGTTCTGACATAATCAATTCATCTTTATGAGTCAAGAACTCAATTTTCTTATTTTGATTACTAATTTTAAGACGATTGGAAAGTCCTAAACCTAAACTTGCAACAGACCCAAAGATGCTTAATGCAGCATAAACGAACGGATTCCGTCTTTCTTTATGTTCGTGTCCTACAGTCCACATCAAAAGGTCATAAGCCAAAGATCCTGTCTCGCCAGTCTTATTTTTCAAGTCATCAGATAGCATCTCTGCAACTTTTAATGTTGATCCAAGCAAACTCTTAGTAGTCAAATGAAAATGTCTCCTATGCAACTCATCCAATGATGCAGAAAACCTTGAAATGGCGGTTCTTAAGCTAGTGACATCATTCTCTTGAAGAAAAATTGCTTGCATATGCACTTCGACAATTACGTTGGTTGATGTAATAAAAATGTCTTCTTGTAATTACTCCTGTATTAAAAAGAAAACTTTTAGTCACACAAAATAAAATTTTTCCTCACTTCTTTTCCTCTCTTTTCTTTTTAATTTCTTATGTGAGACAATGGTACTATTCTCTCATCCGTGGGTTGGGCTACGTTTTGAATTCTAAACCTATTGGCCGTTAATGTTTCCAAAATGTTAAATGGGCCTTCAAACTTAGGTGTTAGTTTATAGTTGAGCCCTTTTCTGACATTGATTTGAATATAGATGTTATCACCCACGTTATATGTTTTAGTTGGTTTCGCTATTTTATCATGATTCCTTTTCATTATGATTTGTGATTCTTCTAAATTCTTTCGAAGGATATCATATCGACTTATACTTGCATTTATACATTCTTTTAAAGGATTTGATAGATTAGTTGTAGGCGTTAATACATGGAAAGGTGTTCTAACTGGGGTACCATACAATGCTTCATGCGGTGACATTTTAATTGATATATGATATGAATGATTCAGAGTACTCAGTGCCGCCGGTATTGCAATATCCCAGTTGGGGTCTGATCCCCCTAGTGTTACCCTTAATATATTTAATATCTTCCTATTTGCTCTTTCCACTAGCCCATTCGACTCTGGGTGATATATCATGGTATTAATCTTCTTTATGTTGAGGAATTCACACAATGAGGTAAGAAAGTGATTATTAAATTCACCACCCGAGTCTGAGATTATTATGTGTGGAATTCCATGTTTACAAATGTAACAGTCGTAAAACTTCCTAGCGCATTCAATCGCAGTTTTAGTTTTAAGCGCTATTAGTTCTGTATATCGAGTTAAAGCATCTATAATTACTAAGAGGTGCTTATTTCCTCTGTCTGACTCGTAAAATCCTGTTAACAAATCTAAATGTATTCTTTCAAAGGGTTGATTGGGAACAGGATAAGCTCCTAAGCTGACAGGTGTTTTCGTATGCCCTTTGTTTTCCTGACATGTGCGACAATTAGCTATGTGTCTTTTTATATCTGTAAGCATTGTATGCCAATAAAACAATGATTTGGCTTTCTGTGACATTAATGAGAACCCAGGGTGTCCATGTAATGGATTTGAATGCAACCAATTCAGGACAGTGGAAATAAGTGAGATTGGTACTACTACCTGGTCGTTAGTTACATGTGGTGTATTGCGGGTTTTCCTTGTCACAGTCCTATACAGAATATTATCTTTGATTATATAATTCTGCTGCTTATACTTTATATATTCTTTTTCTTTATGATTGCCTTTCAAAGCATTTATAATTGTTTCTATTTTCTGATCTTTTCTTTGCTCAGTCTGTAACAATTCAGCACTCCAGCCTAAATCTTCTTGTTCAGATATTGTTTTTACAATAGGCATGGATGTTGATATATCTATTAATTCAGCTAAAGACTCCGTACAAGATGACACGGGGTTGCGTGATAATGCATCCGCAATGATATTTGCTTTCCCAGGTAAATACCCGATTCTTTCGCCAAAATCTTGAATGATTAAATGCCACCGAGTTCGTTTAGGGCTGTGATTGAAGCCTTTAAAGAACTCTGTTAGTGGTTTATGGTCAGTAAGAACCTTAACGGGATAACCGTAAATTATGAACTTAAAATGCACTAGCGAATTAACAATAGCTAGTCCTTCCTTGTCTATTACTGCATACTTACTTTCGGAAGTTCTCAATTTTCGAGAATAGAAAGCTATCGGGAAAAACTGTTTATCATATTGCTGAAGCAATACCCCTCCTACTCCTAAGTCTGAGGCGTCTGTTGCAATGAAGAATTCCTTACCGAAGTCAGGAAATTTTAAGATAGGAGAACTACACAGTTCATCTTTCAAAGTATTAAACGCCTGTTGATGTTGCTCAGACCATATGAAATCTACGCCCTTCTTCGTAAGATCAGTTAAAGGAGCGGCTATTATTGAATAGTGGCGTATAAAACGCCTGTAATATCCACTACAACCCAGAAATTGCTGTATTCCCTTGACATTAGTAGGTATGGGAAAATTACGTATAGCCGACACCTTATCATGGACTACTTTAAGACCTTGGCTTGACACCATGAAACCCAAATATATTAATTCTGTTTTGAAAAATTCACACTTACTAATCTTTACCCTTAAGTTATGTTGTCTTAATCTCTGTAGTACTAGTTCTAACTTACGTAGATGTTCTTCTAAGGTGTTGGAAAAGATTACAAGATCATCCATATAGGCATGCAATATATCCCCTAACAAGTCTCCAAACACTATGTTAATCATTCTTGTAAATGTTATAGGAGCACAACGTAAACCAAAAGGCATCCGTAAAAATTCATAATGTCCCCTGGCTGTGCTGAAGGCTGTGTATGGGATACTATCTTCTTCTAATGATATCTGGTGAAAGCCTTTAAGTAAGTCCAAACTGGTAAAATATTTATTCTGACCTAACAAAGACAAAATATAGTCAGTACATGGCACTGGGAATCGATCAGGGATCGTTTCCTCGTTTAGACGACGAAAGTCGACGCAGATACGCCATGTTCGGTCTTTTTTCGGTACAACTATTAAAGGAAAATTATAAGGGCTATTTGATTTTCTAATGACTCCTTCCTCTAACATTTTACCTACTTCATCATTTATTTCATTCTGGAATTTCATAGGGAGTCTGTACGAGGGTACATATATAATTTTTTTCTTGTCTTTTAACCTTATTTGATGCTCGATCACATCTGTTTTTCCTAAGGATCCATCCGTAGTGGAAAAGACATCTGTATATTTAGTTAAAAGTTCAAAAATTTTCTGCTGAATTTCTTCGTCTTGAATGTCCTTACTGATTTAATAGATCGTAAAAGGGATTCATCCGCAACTGATTGAGAGTGATTGATTTCAGCAACGGTAAGAATACGATGTTTATAAACTTCTACATCCAAGATATGTTGATTTTTGTGAATTACTAAAGTGTTATTTAAATGATTACAGACTTCGATATTACATTGCTGATGTGAGCCTACTGTATAAATAGCTTGTGTGACAGACAATCCGTTAGTTTTCAAAGTATCGGAAAGGATTAATATTTCAGATCCCGGTAGTGTTTTCTTTATTTGCACTATTAAATTCGAAGGTATGTTTGGTTCGATATATTGCGTGCAAGATGATATTACGGGTGAACGAGAATTCTGCTGGGTCGCGTATATTATTTCTTTATTAGTGAGACAAGTTATTGGTTCTTCAACGTACGTTACGGTTACATTTGTCGTCTCCTTTTTATCCAAAACTGACTTTAAAGTATTAGAAGACTTATAGAATTTCCCTTTGATATACACGCCGTGCTTTGCAGGAGCTAAGATAATGTTTTGATTTCCCATAGATGGGTATCCTATAATTACAGCTGGATACATATTAATGTTTTTCACAACAACAAATGTATCGGCAAACGTGCGATTACCGACTCTGAACTGAATATGAGTTATGCCTATGACGTTTAATTCATTATTTCCTATACCTGAAAGTCTAATTCCTGATTTTTCAATCGGAAAGTTCGAAAACAACAAATGATGCGTCTTCAAATCCATAATATTACGTGGACTACCAGAGTCAAAAAATAACGTAAAGGATTTGTGTTCTAAATTTACAGCATATAAGGTTGGCCGTAACTCATTTTGGCTTATTATTGTATGAATTCGTTGCAAATCTACGGGAGCATGCACTGTTTTACTTAATTCGGCCGTGTGTTTCATAGGAAAATCTATTGTCTCACAATTATCTGATAAAACATTAAATTGATTATTCAATACTATTGATGTTGACATAAATGACCTTGACCCAACATCACTCTCTTCCCCTCTAGAGTTAACTATGTGGTATTTGCTTTGCTCTGCACATTCTGAAAATTAGGCTGACTTTGCGAGGTCTGGTTTGACGGCCCAGGCTCAGCGATATTTGAAGAAGTGTTTGTTTGTTTCGGACTCTGAACTGCATTGACATTTTGTTGTTTCTTCTTATTGTTAAAATGAGGATTTTTCTTTTTATTTCCATATGGAACTGACTGTGGAATTGACTGTGTATTTCTAGGATATTGTTGTGTCTTACGCGCGTAACATTGACTATAAGACTATATTCCAAGTGGAATTACCTAAAATGTCCTGATATTCGTTAAGCCTATCAGCTATGAGAGCTGCTCTCTCAACAACATTAAGCCGATTCATAGTGGCTTGATTAAGTGTATTTCGTAACATTAACACTACATCCAAAGCTTCCTCACCGCCATAAATCGCGCGTAACCTAACTTTGAAATCATCCCAAGTAACTGCTTCCTGAAATGAAACACCTCTTAAATACGCACTCGCATCCCCCTTAGAAAAATCTATAAAACTTTTAGCTTCTTGTAATTGTACAAAAGGATCTACGATTTGTTTGGCATTTAAATGGGCATCAACGGATGAAATCCATGACTCCACATTTTGTGGCAAGAACCCGTTGACACGACCTTGAAAAGGAAGGATTGCTGACCTGGCATTTACAAGCGTCACAATTGGAGGAGGATTAGCCTGGCCTACACCACTAGGTCCAGGGGTAGGGCTGACAGGAGGAGCCATGACTGCTGTATTTTTTTTTCTATCTCTTTGACCCCTTTCAATCCTATCAAAATATCTATATGAGTACAGACGCCCACTGCGTAAACGCATATGTATAATAAAATTCCCCCAACAATGTTACTAATCCCAATACATTTCCCCCCAAGAGTTTATGAAAGAAAAAGGAATTAGCACAAAGAAAGAAAAATTCTAAATGAGAATTCGGAGTTTCTTATAACAAAGTTTAGGAATTCACTCACCCCAGTAATAATTGACTAACGACTTGTGATAACTACACTTCACTGCCCAAACTGAAATGAATACAAAATCTCTGTACTTAGCTTTATATGAAGTCGACACGTCCTCTCTCTCTCTCTCTCTCTCTCTTGATGTTTTGTTAGCGATGTCTCGTTCTAGTTTCTTGTTGAATGTAGTTCTTCCTGGATATGTCTTGCAATTGTTGAACGCCAGTCCTTGGGTTTCCTAGGATGTTGATTGAAGATTCAAGTTGTATACTAACATATGTTGATGTTAGCTTTTCCGTTGGACTTAGTCAAAATTGTAGATTCTTGTAGATAGTTTTGAGTTCTTGAAGATCTTTATCAGGTATTACAGCTTTTATTTTGAAGTCTTGAAGATCATTCTCTGGTTTTACAGCTTTTATGTTGAAGTCTTGAAGATATTTCTCTGGTTTTACAGCTATTTATTTTGAAGTCTTGAAGATATTTCTCTAATTCTTAGAGTTTAATCGCTGTCTTAGAGTTTAACAGCTGCCACCATTTATTGGTGTGCTACTGTCTTAAGCACACATTTGAGTATGAGTTGTTTTCAGATGTATTTAAATGGTTTACTGAATACATCTTAATGGTTTTTAAGTTTTATTTTTAATAAACAACAGAGTTAAACATCTCCACAACTGGGGGAAGCTGTGTTGGTCCACATGACCAATTCTGGTGAAGTTTAGATATGAACTGAATAAATTATCGATATCACAAATATCGTATGCTTGCTTTAATTTAGCCAAGTGACGGAATCGGAAGACACCTGCATCCGGTGACGTCACAAACTTTCACACGAGGAGACAATGTGTTGACGTTAAGAAAGAATGTCAATTTGCCGTCTTTGCATTATACATCCTGTTTACAATTTGAATGACTACAGCAAATCTCAGGGTTAGCTCTTCCAACCAACATGACATATTACGTCATTTGTTTTAAACATGTAATATTACTATTCTAACTATTACATATATATATACTAAAGTCAGTGTCCTCCTCTCCCCCGTTGTCCCCTGAATAATTTTCTACAACAATTAGTCTCCAACAAATTCTCTAGCACTAAGTGTCCAACAATATCAAACCAACTTTAGCCTAAAGATCTTTATCCAATATTTTTTTCCATTTCTCTCTAGCAACCTATCTCCATCATCCCCGAAATTTTTTCCCAATATTTTCCAAAAATTTACTATCTCCATCAATATTTATTGAACACTTACCCGTTTATTTTTTACATTTCGCATAACTATTTCTCCAGCACTTAATCTTCATCAATTCTACCACGCTACTTTAAAACCATTCATTTTACACAAATACTTGGTTCCCGTTAATTATCCTCCAACACTGTTTACCTTTCTTCGATACTTAATCGTCAAAAAGAAAAGAAAAAAAAATCATCATATACCTTGAACAGTGTATCCATGAATGTTTACCCAACGCTAAAAAAGTCAATAAGAATTATTTTTCATTGAATATTTTCATTTAATATCTCCAACAGGTCCTCCATCTCTTATTTCCTAATAATCTTTCTTCACCAGCCAGTCTCCATTTATCTCCCCCCAACGGTCATTAATATTTTAGATTTTATTTTCTATGTTTCTATATAATTTAATCGAGAAAAAAGTTCTGAATGATCATCGTTTATTGATATCATGATTAAAAGCAGGTAATATCAAAGGCAAATATACATATGTTTAGAAATGAAAAGCTATAAATGAAATATTTTATATCTCTTGAAAATAAATAAATTTTGGAAATGACTAAATAACAAAGACATTAGACATGGGATGTCAAATAAAACCAGATATGCACTTGTAAATAATTGGTTTAATTAAGAGATCGTTGAAACCAATAACCACATCGGGAGAAAATCATGTTTTCTTTTACCATTTTAGAAAAGAGAAAAATGAAGGGTCAATACAATTTCATGAAGGGTATGATTTCAAGAGCACTTTGAAAAAGAGATACAAAAATTGAAACATTTCTGTATTCGAATTTAATTCAGAAGAAATTTTCCGTGTTCCAAAAACGGGGCAATAAAATATACGTTTGTCTAAATATCTTGAGAATACAATGTACATCAAAATGAAATACGGGAATTAAAACCAAAATTCACTAGAAAAAGATAAAATACAAAAGAGGATTATATGTATATATGCATACACACACACACACACTCACACACACACACACACACATATATATATATATATATATATATATATATATATATATATATATATATATATATATATATATATATATATATATATATATATATATATATATATATATATATATAGATAGACAGATAGATAGATATATAGATATAATATATATATATATATATATATATATATATATATATATATATATATATGTGTGTGTGTGTGTGTGTGTGTGTATGTATAGGTATGTGTGTGCATCACATATAGTCGAGCCGTTACTAATATTTTCAAATAATTTCTATAATAAAGTAAAAAGACATAACTCTATATTACGGAAACTGTTACAAATCACATATCATATTGTAATGACATTTGACTGACATTGAATATAATGAAAAAAACACACATTTTCACTATCAAAATTCAATTATGATCTGATTACACTAAGTGAAGGTAAGTTATGTCAATCTAATAGTCAAATGCAATGATTTCCGGCAATGATTTTAAATTCCTGTCAGCCATCGTTTATGTGGCAGAGACAGGTGTGATATAAACTAATAATCATAAAATGGTTTAAGTCAGGAGAAATGAATGAAGGGGAATTACGTATTAACTCCTTTAAATAAGGTATCACTAAATATTGCGTTTAGAGGCAAATTTTCACAATCTTACCTTCAGACTTGAAGTAAAATTGAGAATTAAAGCTATCGTGGTCACTCAACTCCTCCTGTATTATTCGCTTTATTAATCAGGCAATAGTCTCTAAAAGGACTTTCGTTAGAAGACACTTCTCCCTGGATTTTCTGGAATTTAAATGAAGACCGCGAGGGGATTTTAAATAGATGTAAATGATTCAATCATGTAGAAAGTCAGGGGTAAAGAAATCATTGGCATAAAACTATTCCCCTTTCTATAATTAAGAGAGAGAGAGAGAGAGAGAGAGAGAGAGAGAGAGAGAGAGAGAGAGAGAGAGAGAGAGAGAGAGAGAGAGAGAGAGAGAGAAGAGAGAGAGAGAGAGAGAGAGAGAGAGAGAGAGAGAGAGAGAGAGAGAGAGAGAGAATGAAATATACACTGCCGTTGCAGAAGTCCCGAGAATGGCCTGTGCACTATTTATCATCCCTGTATATTTTATTAGAATCAAAGCTATCTTTGTGTATACCAATCCAGCTATCTATCTATCTATCTATTTTTACACCAACCTATACATATACGATATATATATATATATATATATTTATATATATATATATATATATATATATATATATATATATATATATATATATATATATATATATATACAAACACAAAATGCAACCATTTCTACTCCACTACAGGATAAAGGTCTCATTATTGCTAATTCATCCCTGGGGTTTGGCCAATTTTCATCACCACGCTGGCCAGTGCGGAATAGTGATGGTGGGAGATTTTAATTTGATCACTCACAGCAAACCAACCTAGTGCAGCTTTGCTGATCATGACGATACGCAAATTATTTCACCCAGTTAATTGATCCCCACTCAGAAAGGGAGATGTGAATATATATATATATATATATATATATATATATATATATATATATATATATATATATATATATATATATATATATATATAGATACATATATATATATATATATATATATATATATATATATATATATATATATATATATGTATCTATATATATATATATATATATATATATATATATATATATATATATATATATATATATATATATATGTGTGTGTGTGTGTGTGTGTGTGTGTGGTGTGTGTGTGTGGGTGTGTGTGTGTGTGCGTATGGAAACTGGTTAAAGGAAATTAAAAAGATTGATTCAACTCAACAATGTTATAATAGTATTTTCCAAAACTCTAAAAGATTATCATAAATCCTGGATTCAGGTTATTTTCTATGTTCAATGTAATGCCGTATATTAGAAGACACCATAGGATGAAAATAACTTGAAATGACTTTTTTCTAATACTCCTCTGAAAATTATGAAATGATGAGCTAAAGCCGTTCTCCTCCCTCTTCAAGGAACGAAAAATATGAAGACGAGTAATTCTCTTCTACAAGGTCATTTACGCTCTAATAAATGCTTCATGACATCCTTGTATGATAAACAGAACGTATTATTATATAAGGAAATTTATGCACATTAAATCGTAAGCAATTTTGTTATGTGAAACATAATATTGTTAAGTTGTAATAGCGAATCAATATATAATTAGGATTAGTCAACAGTTATTTTGCTCAAATCTATATTTGGTCTCTACAGGTATAAAAATTGTTGGTGATTATATAATATAGAGCATCTCTAAAGAAAGGGCAAATGATGTTGAAATTAACGTCACACTTATTATTACGGGATAAATGGTATAGTCAGATTAAATATGAATGCAAAGGGTGATCTGGATTATGAAAAATCATTCTACAACATGAACTATGAGGTAACTGAAGGATAGCTAGAAGAATTAATATCAAAATCATAGACGAGGATTTCGTAGATATAATACAACTAAGTAATATGTAAAGAATATATAGAGAATAGATCAGACTATTTGGTGTGTGTAGGCAAAGGGAAAATTATCCGTTACCAGAGAGAAGGATTCCATGTTGTACTGTCAAGCCAGTGAAAGGACCCAATAACTCTCTAGCGGCAGTATGTCAACTAAGCCAAGTAGGAAAATTAAGACTCCTGACAATAATAGGTCATCAAAAATTCTGAAAGTCTTTCTCAGTACGCTACGATTTTGCAAAATAAATTCCATTAGGCCTGCTATGTCTCGCAAAAGGGAATTTTAAATTAGGAAGTCGACGTGCAATGTGTAATAATTTACATGTTTAATGAGACACAGTGACAGATAAGACGAGTACTTTTGTATTCATATGAAAGATTTTAAGCTAGTGTGCTCCATTGACTAATAATCATAATCTGAGTTTTGTCTTCGATCAGATCCATTCCAACTGATTCTAAAAATAAATGTCTACATTTTAGGAGATAGAACTGATGTAAAGAAAGTAGCATCATCTGCATAATTAGTAATCTTATTATCAAGGTCATAAACGTCACCCTGAAGAATTGAAAAATATTAATTTTTTTATGATTCGCCTTAAATCTTCCCTAATTCCAAGAACATGCAAAGAATCTTACATCTTCTAAAAATAACATTCAATATCCATAGATCGAATTTACTTGCAGCGTTTCTTCATCCCAACGTTATCCCCAAAATAAACGTATAGTTGTCAACTATTTCTATTGAAAACCTCTTCCTGAACAAACTTCTTTTAGAGAATTCCTCCTTCTTATCTATTATGCCATTTATTCCTCAGTTTCCATCCAGATATTTCTCCTTTAATAGGTTTTGCTAATTCATCCATTCCCGTTACATGCCCACCCCATATAGATCTTGATTTCCATATCTTTCTAGCAAACTCTACCACCCTGGTACTTATTTTTCTTAATTTCTCTGCATGTAAGGAATCGGGAGGCCTTTAATCTACCTAAATATATTCATTTTTGCTATATCCAGATTTTGCTCCAGATTTTGGCTTAATGCTTCTGTCCTTCAACCAGACATGATCATGAGACTAACACAGTTTTGCTTAAAACATTCCAAAAACAGTATTAAAATGAAATATTTTGTGTTAATCTGATACTCTGGTTTACTAAGTTGTAAAGAATGTCGATTTACATTACCTATGCATGCTAATTTCACAAGTTCATGAAGGACGTTTTTGGTTTTGGTTATCCACCCAAAATACGAACCAATCTGAGTTTCTGCTAATCTACTCGCTGTGGGATGATTTGTAAAGGGATACTTCATTAATTAGTTGCTTCAAATAATTATAGTTTGTTACTTAGAAATTTACCTGAATTGGGTTAGAAATCTATTTTTCGAACACTGGTGCTAATCCGTTGCATGTTTTCCCAACCTACATCAGCTATGTTCGTCATGAGAGATAATTATTTCAATCGTATACCATCGTTTGGTGATCAGTATTTAGGAGTAATGTATTCAGTTTTACCTCTTGTTTTCGTATTGATTATTAGGTTAATGAAACTACTCCATTTATTTTGTTCTAAAGCTACAATTTTCCTTTCGGTTTTGTTTTTAAGTATCACTATATGATTCCCTTAAATTTCTATTTTATCATCTTTGATTGCAATGTATTACCTTTGTCATTACGCAATCAAGGTAATTTTCAACATAATGACAAGTTTATTTCAGTACAATTTCTCCCATTACTTAGTTCCTGATGATATGGTTATTTTCAATCATCATTAAATAATTTACTTTCTTTCTTAGCGCTCATAATATTCTTCATCTTCCATCTGCACACACACACACACACACACACACACACACACACACACGTGCACACTGGGCACACGTGGAATTATTACCTATAAAAACCCTTGTTTAGCATAGAAAGAATTTCGAAAAATTACACGAATCCTCTTTATTAAATGGAGTCAAGAGATGAACATTACTTACTTACTTGCTTACTTACTTTGACGGCAGCTTTTCCGGGCCCATACAGACAGGGGAACCCCACTCTCTACAGGACCTCCACTGTCGTTTTACCTTGTTCATTCAGAGTATGTAACGTTTCATATCGCATATTGTTCACTTACTGTTAAATCGTCACTGTTGTATGACTGTTGCAATAAGAGTCTTCAGTTTCCTTTTAGATATCATTATTATTCAAAATGAACCAATAACAATAACCATCAAAGATTACACGAGGTGATAAGGTAAACAGATAGTCAGTACCTTCCAAAGTATACTTATGTAAATTCTTCTAGTTTTATTTCCAGCACTGATAGCTTAATCTCCCTCAGAAGTTAGTTTTAAACGAGTATGATGATCATTAAACGCCGAAAAAGCCCTTACACGGAACACTTTTCCTTTTTATTTCCTACTTCCGCCTTTTTTTTTTCTTTTCCATGTCAATTTAAGTGTAAGAATACTGAAATATCTCTCTCTCTCTCTCTCTCTCTCTCTCTCTCTCTCTCTCTCTCTCTCTCTCTCTCTCTCTGGCTTTTTTCTGTTTCCATGTCAAGTTAAGCGTGATCTCTCTCTCTCTCTCTCTCTCTCTCTCTCTCTCTCTCTCTCTCTCTCTCTCTCTCTCTCTCTCTCCCTTTAAATATTAATGGTATACATGTATAATTAATATTGCTTAAAGAATGACACTCGGAGTTTTATTTCAAAATAAACATAAGCTATAGGATAGGATATAATCATTGAATGTTTTTTATTTACGATTTACATTAATGTTGACCTTTTACTTTTGTTATATATAATTATCATATTCATGATTATTAATCCAATATTTAATTATAGACTTTACTCATTACTCTTTGCTGAACTTGAGTTTCAGATGCCTGTTTCAGATGGAAAAAGTGCACAAGAAGAGATTAAACTATATCACGGTTATCCTCCATGTTTAAACTTATCTTCTATTCTGTCTTTCTCATATTAGATTAATTATGATATCATCTGAATATACAGTATACCACAATATCATCAAGGTAATTTTTTTTCATAGTTCAGTAGATGATAAATATAAGAATCTTAAATTCATTAATCATATTGAATAATAAGATTTTTTTACTTCTACTTCATACATCTCCCCTGATTTATCATTACATAGTCTTCTCATTAACAGATCATTGAAAGAATATTATAACAGTAATATCATCTATCTAAAATATAATCAACTGAATGCCTGGTTGTAGAAAGTTTGGTAAAAGCTTTATTGGATTCATTTCAAAATTATTCGAATAAAAAATTGACAATGATTTATTTCTACATTTATACTATATTGTTTTCTTTGAAAAAATTGTTGTATTATTTATTTTTTCTTGGTGTTTTCCCCAGTCTTGTCGCTAATAATAAGCTTATACACACACACACACGCATATATATATATATATATATATATATATATATATATATATATGTATATATATATATATATATATATATATATATATATATATATATATATATATATATATATATATATATATATATATATGCGTAAAAATCACAGGAAAACGTGATGCTGAGATGCAGAAGAACCACGGGGAAAATGAAAATACGAAATATACGATTAAGTCCTAACTAGTATCGTGATACTTCTTCAGCATATATATATATATATATATATATATATTATATATATATATATATATATATATATATATATATATAATATATACATATATATATATATATATATATATATATATATATATATATATATATATATATATGTATATATATATATATATATATATATATATATATATATATATATATATATATAATCTCTGTTTCGATTTTGATTAAAATGAATTGCGTTTATATATTTTTATTTTCAATGAGACATGTATACTTAGCTATTATTCTTTCCTTATGCCTAATTATTAAACGACCATTATTCTTTACTTTTTAATTTTGACTGACCCTGAGAATAGACTTTCTTGCACTTCAGAATGATATGCGTACTCCATTTTAGAGAATTGTCAAATTAAACTCTCTTTCACATTATATTCTTTTACTTTGTGTGGCGTTGGATTCTTTCCAAATTGTTCCCAGCCCTTTATTACCAAAAACGTTTTGATGGTTCAAAAAGAATTTAAATTGCATAGCAACGCCCAGTCTCTCTTTTTTATGCTTGCAACAATTGTAGAAAAACAAACAATTGGCTAGAATTCTTACGTATGGTTACCAAAGCTACTTATTGTTAAAAGAATAAGATTTATATGTATAAGATTAGTTATATTATTACTAGAAAGATTAGATAGTAAGAAAATTAGAGTACTTTTCCGTTCAGCAAGTGACACGTTCTTAGGTTATCTAGAAACGTACTATATATAGTGAAGGCAATACAGAAAAAATAGTTTATTCTTGAAATATACTATACTTTTTTTTTGCCAATTAATTTAGGCCACAGGGTAAGAAAATTTGGTTATCTATTCCTTCGTTGATGGCAAAAAAAGGTAGGTGCTATTCTATGAAATACTTCAGTATTTTGAAAGGTAACTTAATTAATCGAAGAACACATTTCTCGCTAACCCTATTCTGTAGCTGTAAAGTTGCTCACAATTATCGTTTGGAATGAGAAACTAAAGTTTTAAAAATAAAAAGTAATGTTTGAGAAGCTGACAATTCATATTTTACGTGATCCTATGAAGTATAAATTATCCAAATTTGTCTTAAATAATTTGAGGTATTCTTTAAAAAAAGGAAGATATATATGTATTCATAAACTCAAGAAATCTCATCAGTAACTTCTCTTCGAAAATCACCTTGTCTGTGTTGATTAGTATAAGTAAAAATATCTAGAAAGATATGTACAATATCTGTGAACTTTAATTAGTTTGTGATTACTGTAGTCTACTGTATGTGATATACAATTTCCTCAAAAATGAGGAAGGGGTGTCTGTTATCATAGGATATTGACCATTAAAGAATCTTGTAAAAGGTTGAAAAGCTTTGACAAGGCCATTTTTAACAAGATAAATGAACCATATTTACGATTTAAATCAACTTCTACTTTGTCTTGGAGGCAAGTCTAGAACCCTACATCGCTGGAAAGTGCCAGATTTGGTATATATGCTCTACCTCATAAAACCTGTGATAATAACCAAAATTTAATTATAAAATTCAACAACTTTATACTCGAGATTTATATTGATTTTTGAAAGATATATGCAATATATTTTCTAATGAAGATATTGGAAAATCAACTGGAATGAATAGCTTCTGTGCTAATGTTCAGATTTGTTCATGTGGAGCCCTAAAAAGGGCATGTCTCCCAGGTGGGAAAAATGGCAGCTGGTGATAGCCTTGCCTCTGTCAACAGACCGGGAAGGATTTGATTCATCGAGCTAGGAAGAAATAGGCATAATTTGAATGGCTGAGATCATATGGCATGTAATTTAGTAGAGTAGAAGAATGATATAACGTTTGACTCTCTCTCTCTCTCTCTCTCTCTCTCCTCTCTCTCTCTCTCTCTCTCTCTCTCTCTCTCTCTCTCTCTCTCTCTCTCTGAACAAGTGATTATGTAATATACTAAGTGATACTTGCTTGATGCAACTTTAATTGCACCAAGTAATTTTTTACTTGTATATTCTCTTTAAGTATGTAATCAACTTATATATTTATTAAGACATCTGTATTATTGGATTTCTTTTTTACTTTTTTTTTGGATAACTATATTATCACCTCAAGTATTGTCATTATTACTCTTAAAACTATTCAAGTCATAGACCTAAAGAACTCAAAGTTAGAGCACTTCAGATAAGTGATTGCTTTTATGAACACTTAAAACAACAACAACTACCAAATTGATTTGGACACATTTGGAGATATAGATTAAAATTGTATCAAGTAATTATTTATGGACAGTATGTTCTTTCAAAAGGGGGTTTGAGAGAGATATATTAAGAATAAGAGATGGAGGAAGATTTAGAAAATGAATGTTAGAAGAAGTGTTGGTGACACTTTAAATGATCAATTATGAATGTTATAGATAATGATGGAAAAATGTTTGAGGCGGAAATGTTAAAATGTTTGTTTACACTTCACTGCTGAAGATAAATAAATCAGGTGTTGCAACACAATTGATGAGGATCAAGCATTGGCCCAAAATTGGATGGGGGCAGAGTGGGGTGTGGGGAGGACGAAAAGCGTTGTACACTAGTCATGAAAAAACACTTATGGTATTATCATCATGATCACGGAAATAACCGATAAGAATGAGAATCAATAATGTTAAACATCATAAAAATCTAAAATCCCATTTCATATCCTATTGTCATTTCCAGCTAAAATCTTTTTTCCCATGGAACAGTAGGAGTAAATACAATATAATAAAATTGGAATTTGTTGGGTACTTTGGTATCAAATTGTTCCGTAATTTTTAAAGATATTTATTCGGGTAAACATGTGATTACATTTCGGTATTCCACTATACAAAACAGTACAGATTAATTTGACTATAAACAAGGTTTCACCGCCATCTATTGACAACAGAGAGAAATAGATATTGGACGTTACCAGTAGGGGAGGAAGGGTGTCAGACGGTAATCTTTTTTGTCATTTTCGCGTCAGGCATACTTCGATATAGATCCCTGTATTAGTAATATTTTTACTACTTACTGACCTGTTTTATTGTATGGATATATAATGTCTGATATGATATACATAAGGATTTTCTAAGTAGCTACACTATGTTACTCCCCTACAGCAATAATGTATTTGCCAATCATAGATGACATGAAAACCCTAGCTATCCATAGATACGATGTAATAAAAAAATAAATGAACTGCCTTTATGATTATGTATCATGTTTACAGGCTATATCTAAGATAAATTTTCAATGCATACTAAAAAAAAAAAAAAAAAAAAAAAAAACTTAATTCATCATATTCTTTTGTGATTATGCGTCTGTTGACGTTTCATACATTGGTAATGCTGACCGCTCGAGGAGCGAAAACGTTGACATTCTTTTAAGCTTTATTTCATCCAATTACCTGCAGTAAACAGATACTTGTAATGTTGTCATTTCTTTATCGAGATAATTGGAGATAAACTTATAGAAAATAACATATGATTCATATGAATGCCTAAGGTAATAACTGTAACAACCCAGTGTACAAATTCTTTTAACCTAAAAGAAATATCAGCGGTTATGACGTATAGACAGTGGACAAGACGCGAGAAAACTGCGTTAGATGGAAGTGAATTACAACTGGTAAGGTTGGCGATTAAATTCTTAAGAGACCCTATTTCTTATTGTAACTAGCTGAGATTTCAGGCATTTACGTTCCAAGCATAATAGTATCGCTTAAACGAGTAATACTCCCAAAGTTATTTGGGGATTTGTTTGGTTCCAATAACCATTCAAGAGTTTCCGGTTGGCAGCCCTGACCGGGACGTAACAGAATAAGGTCCGATTTTGAATGTCATTTTGTGTCTTTCAGTAACTTACTTTAACTGTTGAATTTTATCGTATTATTATTATAATTATTATTATTATTATTATTATTATTATTATTATTATTATTATTATTATTATTATTATTATTATTAACTAAGCTACAGCACGTACAGCCCTAGTAGGAGAAGCCGGAAGCCAGGGGCTCCAACAGGGAAATATATCCAAGTAAGGAAGGGAAAGAAGGAAATACATATCTATTATGAGAAGTAATGAACAACGAAAATAGTTATACCTAGAGATCAGTAACAACTATATAAAATATTTCATTTACATAAACTATGAAGAGAGACTGATGTCATCCTGTTCAACATTGAAAACATGAGCGCTCGACCAAGTCCTTGGGATTGAGTGTTGGAGGGGAAGCCATGGAGAAGTATTAGCAAAAGATTGATAAAAATTGTGTTGACAAGATACAAGATTGTTGGAAACTAAGCGTTGGGGAGTGAATTATTATGGATTCTATCAGAGGGAGACTATATTGACCCGCTCAATGGAAACACGAATAGAAACTCACCATTCGGCCCAAAATTGTAGCCTGTTTCTGCAAAGTTTAATAATGCACCAGAATGGATTATATATATATATATATATATATATATATATATATATATATATATATATATATATATATATATATATATATATGTATATATATATATATATATATATATATATATGTATGTATATATATACATATATACATATATACATATATATATATATATATATATATATATATATATATATATATATATATATATATATACATATATATATATATATATATATATATAATATATATATATATATATATATATATATATATATAAATATATATATATATATATATATATATATATATATATATATATATATATATATATATATATATATATATGTATGTATGTATATATATTGTTATTTCAGGAAAATTTATATCATGGGGGTATCTTATATTGTAATTTAGTTAGAAGAGTGGCATTAACATATTTTGTCACTTTTATTTTCATACGGAACGTAAAAGTCAAAGAAATAAGCAGAGCAATATAGAAAATTAGTATATTCCTCTCCAAATGATTAAATATATATATATATATATATATATATATATATATATATATATATATATACATATACATATATATACAGAATATATATACGCTTAAGATATTAAGATACAGTATATATATATATATATATATATATATATATATATATATATATATATATATATATATATATATATATATATATATATATATATATATATGTATATATACATACATACACACATATATATATATATATAGAGAGAGAGAGAGAGAGAGAGAGAGAGAGAGAGAGAGAGAGAGAGAGAGAGAGAGAGAGAGAGAGAGAGAGGGGGGGGGGGGCTTACCTATGCTACTACGTAACTGACAATTACTGTATTAAACTGAGCAATCCATCATATTGATTCTTTCCTTCCTGTAAGTGACGTGCGCTATATTACTTTTCCTCCTATCCCTTTCCCCTGACACCATCCGTTCCATAAAAGGAGGGACATTTGATCCTTCTTGAAATATAATCAACTTCTTCTCTCCATTCTGAAGGTCACACAGTAAGATAATTCACCTATCTAAACCTATACCTAAGTGAAATTATGAAATACTTTAGTATAATAAACAATTGCTTAAAATATGGAAAGGCAAGTCTGAAATAGTTTACGTATGGCCCACAGTTACAGTTCTCAATTAGAAAACTAATATCTTAAATTGATCAGGATCGCTTTAGAGGCAGAGAAATAATTAAGTATGATCTTTAGAAGTAAAATTACTGGACGTATAATGGTATAAATTTGTCACACACAAAAAAATACAGTATCGCTATTCCTACAAATATATATATATGTATTCCGGAATTTACTTTTTTCATTGTAAGATTTCATAAAGAAATCACATTCGAAATCCCACTTTGTGGATGAAGATTTATATAATAATAATAATAATAATAATAATAATAATAATAATAATAATAATAATAATAATAATAATAATAATAATAATAATAATAATAGTGATGATAATAATAATAATAATAATAATAATAATAATAATAATAATAATAATAATAATAATAATAATAATGATGATGATGATGATGATAATAATAATAACTGAGCATACCTAGAAAGAATTGAAAGATTGGTGTGCATGAATTCAGCTCTCTTGGGACATTGTCCCAAATAGAATAATGTAGAAGGATGAAAACTGCTTGAGCTGGTCATTTTGAATAAGATAAATAAACCATATCTAGGATTTAGATCAATATCTAACGTTGTCTTGTAGGCAAGTCTGGAACTTTGCATCGCTGGAAGGTACCAGATTTGGTGTATGCTTAGCCGCATCGAAGCGTTGATAACAATTAAATTGGGTTCTAATACAAATGAAATTTCAATAACTAATTAATCCTGCATAAATTAGAATTATTCTTTTAATGAATGTGCAATATCTGAGCTGTGGAATCATTAGTTTGTCTACCAATTTTGATAACAATCAATTTGTATTCTAATACAAATGAAGTTTAATCAACTAATTAATCTCGCATAAACTAATATTATGCTTTCAAGGAATGTTCAATATCTGCGCTGATGAACTTATTAGAAAAGCCACTGGAATCAACAGTTTGTATACCAATGTTTGAAAACAATCAATTTAGGTTCTAATACAAATGAAATTTCAGTAATTAAGTAATCTTCCCTAAATTAGTAGTATTTTCTAAGGAATGTTCAATATTAGCAGCTGATAAAGTTATTAGAAAAGCCACTGGAATCCCTAGTTTGTCTACAAATGTTCGAATTATCCTAAGTGGACCCTTAAAAACAGCTCATGACTCCCAGTTGGGACAAATAACCCTCTCTCATTCAACAAAAAGGGAATGATTTGACTCAACTTATGATGAGTAAAGATGCAAAACTCTAATGAATGATTTCATAACAAGAAAAGTTATTTCGACCATTTGTTCGAAATGGTCAATAATCAAGTCATTCATGTTGCAGCTTAACCAGAATGTAAGAAATAAACTTCTCTCTCTCTCTCTCTCTCTCTCTCTCTCTCTCTCTCTCCTCTCTCTCTCTCTCTCTCTCTCTCTCTCTCTCTCTACATGTTTTCACCCTTGAAACTGAACTAGAATGCAAGCAAATTATGAATAAAAATTCTGTTATTTCAGCTCGAGACCATAACAATTCAGACATTGCCTCACTGGGTATTGCATCGGTTTAAAAGAAAAAAAAAAGGCATTCGTACGAAGATAATGAAATTTCCAATTTTTACTTTCCACGAGTCATGATAACACACTCCGGTATCATTATTATGACCATGAAAATACTCGACAGTGTTCAACAGCATCAAAATTGTAAAATCCTATTGCATATCCTATTGTCTTTCTTGCTACAAAAAAAAAAAAAAAAAAAAAAAAAAAAAAAAAAAAAAAAAAAAAAAAAAAAAAAAACTTATTTCCCGATGATACAGTAGGAATAAATTCAATACAATGTCATTATGATTTGATAGGAACTTTAGTATTGAGATTTTAGAGAATATAATCTTTTATTTTTTTGTTATATCTATCCAGTTGACTATGTAGCTATTCTACGGAATTTTTCGTGACAAAAACACTCGATTATTTTCACTATAAATATCGTTCCAATGCCATCTATCTACAACAGAGAGAAACATGGCGATTAATTTGTTCTAAGTCAGAACTATAGGAGAGGAAGGGTATTAGAAAATTATATATATATATATATATATATATATATATATATATATATATATATATATATATATATATATATATATATATATATATATATGTATATATATATATATATATATATATATATATATATATATATATATATATATATATATATATATATATATATATATATATATTTCAAATTTTTCCATCAGTTATAATTAGAAAAATATTACATTAATTACAGTTATGTTCTATTGAGTATGTTTGTTTTACTGTATGAAAATATTATGTCCGATGTTATAAACATAAAGAATTTTAAGTTAGCTAGATTTTAAGATTCCCCTGAACCGATAATGGACTCTCCCATCATAGACGCGATGAAGACCTAACTACTAACGAATGCGGTGTAACATACCGAAAAAAAAAAAAAAAAAATAGTGAACTGCCTCCGTGATCATATATTACGATAATTAAAGGCTACAATCAAGATGAATTTCAATGTTTTTCCCAGCATGTCAGTGTTAGCGAATTTTGTAATCTAACAGAATAAAATGAAAAATCTTAAGAAGTTTTGCTGTATTTAAATAAGTAAACTGATATCAATTCAGAATTGTATATTATTTGAAAACAGTATCATTCCATTACCATTTCATGATATCAGCTGTTATGCGATATTGGAGAGCATACAAATATTTTAAAAAGTTGTGTTGATTACAAGTGAATTGCCACTGGTAAGATTATGGATGATATTCTATTTAGACCATAGTGGTTAATATTACAAGTTTACATTACATTCATTTGTATCCGAGACATAATAGTATTTATTAGGGATTAACATAAATTTTGATATGATTGGGTATTTCTTTTTTTATTCAAATTCAGGATTTCCCGATTGGCAACTCTTACAAAGATGAATCTGAAATATCAATTGATTTTGTAAATTTCTGCGATATACTTTGATCAGATAATTTTCACTAACTTGGAACATTGCTTTAAAACATCAGGTTAGACATGATGTAAGTAAAAAACTTCATCATAGGTAACATTAATAATAATAATAATAATAATAATAATAATAATAATAATAATAATAATAATAATAATAATAATAATAATAATAATAGTAAAAGTAAAAGTGAAAACTTACTTTGTTTATATGCAGAATTTCTAAGCAGTAACTTGATCAATAACCTCAAATGTTTGCATTTCAAACTTTACAGTTCAACTTTCCGTGGTACATGAACTAAAGGAAATGAAATATAAAAAAAAATTAATCAGGGTCTTTGTTCTTATAGCCAAAGAACTATTATCCATTTCTAGCATATTGATCAACTTGAATGCCACAACCAAGGTTTACTTAATAAAATTAATTTTCTTTTTTATTCAGTGGCATTTGGTCAAATTCTGACCTGTCTAAACACTTATCATCAATTAAGTTTTCTTTGGATGTTATTCGAAGTTAACTGGTCTTAAGTGATTAACACACACACACACACACATATATATATATATATATATATATATATATATATATATATATATATATATATATATATATATATATGTATATATATATATATATATATATATATATATATATATATATATATATATATATATATATATATATATATATATATAGAACTGCATGATCATTTAATTCCTGTTATCTTTAAACCTGATTTATTTCAGACAACGAGACTGGTCCTGGCAATGTTTTAGGGGCAGTATGGAAGATTACAATCTAATTTACCTATTTTGTTTATGTTTTGTTATGAAGTATCCCGGGCTCTTGTTATAGATGTACACAAGAAGCACATGCAAACTTTCATAATGATTTGTCTTTTCCTTAAGCAATGTCTTTTTAGAATTCCTTAAACACTTCGTTAGTTATGTAATAAAAGCAAGATATATATTTACTCATCTCTTCATTATATAGTAAAGTATTCATCATAGTAGTTTTCTCTCTCCCTCCCCCCCACACAAAGAAAATTATGACATACATTACCTGTTTTATTATTAGATCACATGGAATACGCAAATAACCCTATGTAAACATATAGCCTTAGAGAAACACTTTTTTTTTTTTTACCTTCATAATTTCTATTGTTACTATCATTAATAAAAGTAGACTACAATACACCTTTTAGTAGTAACTACTTTGAAATGTATCATATATAATATCATACATATTGATGAAAGTTGAATATATATATACATATATATATATATATATATATATATATATATATATATATATATATATATATATATATATATGTGTGTGTGTATACAAATATATAATATATATGTATATATATATATATATATATATATATATATATATATATATATATATATATATATGTATATATATATATATATATATATATATATATATATATATATATATATATATATATACTGTATGTATATATATATATATATATTATATATATATATATATATATATATATATATATATATATATATATATATATATATTAATAGCATGAGCTTAAAACTATGTTTCTGAGTTAAAAGAATTTAGGAACAGAAGGGCTAAAGATGAAAGAAGAGGAGAAACATAACGAGGGGTTACGTGCCAGAGGGAAATTACGTGTGAGAAGTAAAAGATGTTTTCAAAGCAAGAGGTCAGACAAACTTAAGAATGAGAGGACGAGGAAGACAGAATATGTTTGTTTAAACTCGGATTCATGTTTAAAACTATTGATGAAAATATTGCAAAGCTGCTTTTTTTATTCAAAAGATCGTTGGCAAAGAGAAGTCAAACGATTAAACTATAATCATCAATATATTCACGAATGCAGCCAGGATATATTTGAGAAATGTATTGACAAGAAAATGTCAGAAGTATAATTCATATGCAATTGAATATGTGAGAAATTAAAAATAGAAAAATGCATAATCATAAATATCCTTGAGAAATGTCTTTTTAAATGTCAAGGGTCGAAACAGAATCCAAAGCTATTATTATGTTGTTAAGTAGAAATATAGCCTCGTTAATCCTAATTCTATACGGAAAAAATATAGCATAGTCGAGGAAGCATAATATTAAAAAGAATACATATATACATATATATATATATATATATATATATATATATATATATATATATATATATATATATATATATATATATATGACTATATATATATATATATATATATATATATATATATTATATATATATATATATATATATATATATATATGACTATATATATATATATATATATATATATATATATATATATATATATATATATATATATATATATATATATATATATACATGTGTGTATATAGGCCTATATATATATATATATATATATATATATATATATATATATATATATATATATATATATATATATATATATATATATATGTAAATATCACGCACGAATGGCATTTAATACCGAATTCTATCTTGGGAATATATATCCACTTGGAATTCATTTTATGGTAACAGCTTCTGGCCGGGTGGGGATTCGAACCACCACCTGTTCGGCTGGAGACTATGCCTGCAGTGACCATGCCGACTGAGCTATCAAGAGAGACTAAAAGTTTATGACAAGTTCCCGTACATATTCCTGTCGAATTCAGGAATCTGTTCACAGACTTGAAATAAACCCATCTCCACCATGATAGCTGAATCGTGAGTTTGCAACACGTGGTTATTTTAATGAACATATATCACAAGCACACGTGATTTTAATTAATGTAAATATCACCCACGAATGGCATTTAATACCGAATTCTATCTTGGGAATATATATCCACTTGGAATTCATTTTATGGTAACAGCTTCTGGCCGGGTGGGGATTCGAACCACCACCTGTTCGGCTGGAGACTATGCCTGCAGTGACCAGGAATATGTACGGGAACTTGTCATAAACTTTTAGTCTCTCTTGATAGCTCAGTCGGCATGGTCACTGCAGGCATAGTCTCCAGCCAGACAGGTGGTGGTTCGAATCCCCACCCGGCCAGAAGCTGTTACCATAAAATGAATTCCAAGTGGATATATATTCCCAAGATAGAATTCGGTATTAAATGCCATTCGTGGGTGATATTTACATTAATTAAAATCACGTGTGCTTGTGATATATGTTCATTAAAATAACCACGCGTTGCAAACTCACGATTCAGCAATCATGGTGGAGATGGGTTTATTTCAAGTCTGTGAACAGATTCCTGAATTCGACAGGAATATGTACGGGAACTTGTCATAAACTTTTAGTCTCTCTTGATAGCTCAGTCGGCATGGTCACTGCAGCCATAGTCTCCAGCCGAACAGGTGGTGGTTCGAATCCCCACCCGGCCAGAAGCTGTTACCATAAAATGAATTCCAAGTGGATATATATTCCCAAGATAGAATTCGGTATTAAATGCCATTCGTGGGTGATATTTACATTAATTAAAATCACGTGTGCTTGTGATATATATATATATATATATATATATATATATATATATATATATATATATATATATATATATATACACACATGTATATATATATATATATATATATATATATATATATATATATATATATATATATATATATATGCCTATATACACACATGTATATATATATATGTATATATATATATATATATATATATATATATATATATATATATATATATATATATATATAGGCCTATATACACACATGTATATATATATATATATATATATATATATATATATATATATATATATATATATATATATATATATATATATATATATATATATATGCAAACCTGTATGTATGATATTAATAGACTATGAGAAAGTTCTTGATTCTGTCAAAAGCAGTAATGAAAGCCCTTAAAAAGTAAGGAAATAAAAAATCTTATGTTAGGACTCTTGAAGATATCTATAAAAGAAGTATATCAGTCCTAAAACTACATAAAGATAGCGAAAAGACTCCTATTCAGAAAGGAGTTAGACAGGGTGACCCCATCTTTCTTAAATTATTCACATCATGCTTAGAAGAAGTTTTTTAGATTGGAAAGAAAAACTAGGATTTAATATTAAAAGGGAATACCTCAGCCACTTAAGATTTGCAGATGGCATAGTTGTATTTTGTGAATCATGGGAGGAATTACAGAAGATGATAAACATAAATAGAGAGAGCAGAAATGTAGGACTAGAAATGAATATGAGTAAAACTAAGATAATATTCAATGAAATTGCAGAGAGACAACAAATAAGAGTTATAAACGAGCCTCTAGAGATTGTTAAGGAATATACATATTTGTGACAGACACTAAGTTTTTCCCCAGGACACCAGACCGAGACTAAAAGAAGGATAAGCATGGAATGCTGAGCGTTGGGTAAACAGAATGAGATTATGAAAAGTAAAATGCCTCTTTCTCTAAAAAATAAAAGTATATAATGAGATGGTCCTACCAGTATTAACTTATCATCAGAAACTTGGAACCTTACTAAAGCCTAAGAACATAAGCTAGTTACAATTCAAAGGGCTATGAAAAGAATAATGATGGGAATAACACAAAGAGAATGATTAAGAACAACATGGATACGAGAACAACGTAAAGTAGAGGATATTCAAACAACATGAAAGAAAAATAAATGGACATTAAGAATGACAGACTATATATGAACATTAAGAATAACAGAATGAGTCTCTAGAGATTGTATAAGATGCAGGGGAAGGAAGAGAAGACGAACTAAGAAAGTGTGTGTCCATGGACTGGTACAGAAACATCACAAACAGACGCAAGTGGAAGGACATATCTGACTTTTGTTCTGCAGTGGACTAGTAACAGCTGATGATGATGATGATGATGATGATGATGATATACATACATACGTACATACATACTCACACACACATATATATATATATTAATATATATATATATATATATATATATATATATATATATATATATATATATATATATATATATATACATATACATATATATGTATATATATACATATACATATATATGTATATATACACATATGTATATATCTATATATATACCATAAACTATATATATATATATATATATATATATATATATATATATATATATATATATATATATATATATATATATATATATATATATATATATATATATATATATATATATA
>NC_090731.1:148473771-148501271 GCF_036898095.1 Palaemon carinicauda
TTCATTAATGGGAAACTCTCATATACAATGCCACTTTTATTGTCACAAAGAACACCCACGCCTCGCCATCACCCCCATTTTCTCTCTCTCTCTCTCTCTCTCTCTCTCTCTCTCTCTCTCTCTCTCTCTCTCTCTCTCTCTCTCTCTCTCTCAATAAATTCAACCTAATTTTCTTAAGTTTTGATGAGAAGAATATGAATAAAATTTTATTTTAATCTATATTAATGTCTAAAAAAAAAAGAAAAAATATTTAAATATTATGAACCATCAGCAGAAATTCAGTCATTGCATTTATATTATAAAAAACTGTATGTGATTGTGGCTTTAATTTACAATATAACTATGAAAGTATAAGTATTTATTTCTGGTTAAAACAAACATAAAGTTTAATTGTTTTTTCATATGTTCATTCCTCTACTGGTATTAATATTTCAAATGCCAATTGCCTCATGGAAAATTCAGATATACTATACAGAAATGTAGAATTCTAATCAAAACTCCCGATTGCTTATTATACAGAAAATTTACTTTTTTGTACAAAAATCGAATATATATCTTTAATTTTTTTATAACTAAGAAGAAAATATTTAATTTCTTAAGTATGTTGATACTACTGAATACAAAATAAAAAGTTAACTGACAATTGGTTCATTAACTCAGTGTTTAAACTCGTTCAAAATTTCTATAACTTTTCATATTGGATCCAACAATAGCAATTTAAAACGCTAAACCTATTCATGACCTTGAAGCTGATACCACATAAACACTCAAATTTGACATTTGTTCGTTTACTTGTCGTTTGGGTTGTCCTGTTTTATAGCAAATCTCTTGAGTTGTTCTGTTTTATAGTAAAACTTCTTAGGTTATCCTGTCTTATAGTAAATTTCTTGAGTTGTTCTGTTTTTTAGTAAAAACTCTTAGGTTGTCCTATTTTATAGTAAATTTCTTGAGTTGTTCTGCTTTCTAGTAACACTTCTTAGGTTATCCTGTTTTATAATAAATTTCTTGAGTTGTTCTGTTTTCTAGTAAAAACTCTTAGGTTTTCCTGTTTTGTAGTAAATTTCTTGAGTTGTTCTGTTTTCTAGTAAAACTTCTTGAGTTGTTCTGTTTTCTAGTAAAACTTCTTAGGTTATCCTGTTTTATAATAAATTTCTTGAAGTGTTCTGTTTTCTAGTAAAAACTCTTAGGTTGTCCTATTTTATAGTAAATTTCTTGAGTTGTTCTGTTTTCTATTAAAAATTCTTTGGTTGTCATGTTTTACAATAAAATTTTGGGGTTGTCCTGTTGTATAGTAAATTTTTTGGGTTGTTCTGTTTTCTAGTAAAAATTCTTGGGTTGTCCTGTTTTATAGTAACTTTCTAAATTTCATACAAAACAGTTTTCCTAATAGAAAACCATGGTTATTTACTTGTAAGCCAGATTATTCTATTACTAATAGAAGAATCGTCTCTAGTGTCAATCATCTTTAGATCATTTATCATTGTCCAATATAAAGTAATAAAGAATATTGTGCAATGTGTTTATCGGAAAAAAACAGTATCTCTGGATAATCTTGAGGAAGGAGAAGCTCCCTTCTCTTCCCGGGATATGATTCATTTGTCCCTCTGGAGCTAAATTGCTTCATCCATCAAACTATTCATGACTTAGCCCCTCTTGGACGTAAGATGGCTAGACGGATAGCCATTTATAAAGACTTGTCGATATGCAGACGTTTAATTATTTGCATGAAGATATCTCACCTTATTTATGGTGAGTTTCAGCGTTTAGCTCTAGTATCTTCCTCTATATAATCTTTTTAAATTGTATATATGATAACCATTTAAAGAAAATAATATTTGTTTTTATCTTGAGTAAATAAGGGCCTTATATAGGGACAATCATACACATACAGATGTATATATATATATATATATATATATATATATATATATATATATATATATATATATATATATATATATATATATATATATATATATATATATATATATATATATATATATATATATTATATATATATATATATATGTGTGTGTGTGTGTGTGTGTGTGTGTGTGTGTGTTTATGTGTGTATGTTGAAGTGACTTGGATCTTTACTGCTTTACTGTGCTATTTCGTTGGGAATGGGATAAACTATATCTTGTAAAATGTTGATGTTTGTTCTTTTCTTATTGTTCTTCGAAATCACTTAATACTTTCTTCAGACACGATCTGAGAAAGACCATTCTAACATTCACTATAGAATAACAATTTCACAGATAATGTAATATTTTCAGAATATGTTTGCAGAGCAAAAGAACAGACGAGTCAAGTGATGGCAGGGATATCAAATCTTCGTCACAAACAGCATTCTATTTCATTCCCAGGTGTAAGGCAGGAGGTGAAGTTCTTAAGACAGATTTAATCTGAATGCCTGATTTCCCTTGAGATGCTGCCTTCCTCCTCTTAGCTAGTTGTCTACCAGAATTGTAAGCTGGCTGCATATACCGCACGTGCCTGAAGAGGAAACACAACATCCTTGATATCGAACATCAAGAAAATGAACATTCCTATTCATTTCAAACTAGTGTGTGTATGCAACTCGTCAAAAATGACGGCTAAATAGTAGATAGATATGTACGCACTTGCACAAGCACACACATTTATGTGAATATATTTAACCCGTCCCATCCCCTCCCCTTATCCTAACTACAACACGCTAGTTTGTGTAATTTGTGGGAGATTGTTGTTTTCAGAGTGCTAGCCGTTCAGCGTGACAGGAATACACACACATGCACACACATACACACACACGCACGCACACACACACACTCATATATATATATATATATATATATATATATATATATATATATATATATATATATATATATATATATATGTATACTGCATAAATACGCCCAGATACCTGCTCTCCATTATATAGAGGAGATACTTTAAGATTCTCTAAGAGAGGAGAGTCTCTAACAAAAACTGAATATGTATTAATATCCGATTGAATTAGCTCAGGAGTACCAATAAGACCCAAAATATCTGTTTCATCATCGATATATATATATATATATATATATATATATATATATATATATATATATATATATATATATATATATATATATATATATATATATATATATATATATATATATATATATATATATATATAAACATGAGACTCCTAAACACAGTGTGTAACAATGTACCTTAACTTAACAATCTGTAATAGGAAACTATGATCTAGTTGATATCAACAATTGATAGAAATAGAACAAATATAATAAGTCTAGGAAAGCCTTTAACATCGTTTCGAATGATAAGCTATTTATAAGATAATAAGAATAACAAATTTCAAAATAAATTCTAAGAACAAATTTAATTCAGATTTCCTTATATTATAATTCTTTTCGAGTAACATTCGCGATATTATCATCTAATTAACTAATTTTCTTGATTCGAAACCATATTCACGTCCTTCACTTTAGGAGAAGAAATGTAATCGGCTAATACATAAACCGTAATATGTTTTACATTAAGAAAAGAATTAAGTTTATAATATATAATTCTTAATATTATAAATGCAGTGATATAGGAATATACTTTAGCCGAAATGGAGTTATAATTTTTATTATTACTATTATTATTATTATTATTTTTATTATTATTATCATTATTATGATTATTATTATTATTATTATTATTATTATTATTATTATTATTATTATTATTATTATTATCATCATCTAGGGTACAACTGTAGTCGGAAAAATAGAAGACTAAAAGCCTTAGAACTAAAGCAGGGAAAATAGTCCAGAAGGAAACAAGAAAATGAATAAACTATATGAGAAGTAATGAGTAAAAAAAAAATTACACAATACTTTCAGATTGAAGTATATTTAGATGGAAACGAAACTCAGATAGATCCTTCCTGAATGACTTTATTTTTAAGACTAATTTATAATGATATACAGTTTAAAAGAAGACAAGATAGTTAACAGGGTAGTTATGCTTAATGAGTAGTAAGTATCTGTAAACACAAATATAACCTCTTGTAATAGGTAGTTATCAACATAAATACATAACACCTTTTCCCCTCGCGAAAAAGAATGAAAGATTAAAGCAAATAAAAGGATAAAACAATCAATAATTAAATGGTGGCATAGCTTCGAATAAATAATACAAAACATGCATAATATTATTAATCATTTTACATTCTAAAATAGTCAGGTGGTCTACTTTGTCTGCTAGACCTTCGAAGTTTTGGTAATTCAGATATCGATCCATCAGGTGAGTCATCAGAAGGTTTACCATTTTCATTTCCCGATAATTTTTCTGCAACTGCCGCTTCCTTTTCTTCTACATTTGGGATTTCATTCTTCTCTGCACCTGCAACTTCATCACCTAACTCTTCACGAGTATTTATGAACTCTTTTGGTAATGGCGGGTCTGGATAGCTGATCAACTCTGAAAAATCACGTGCTAAAAGTTCATTTTTGTTATCTTGAGAATCATTGGAGATCAGTCTCATTTGATCAATATGCCTCTTCCATATTAAGTTACCGTCCACTTGTACATTGTATGTACATGGACCCAATATAAGAACCACAACTCCTCGAGTCCATATGCCCTTCTTGGTATTTTGACGATAATCCCGAACCAGTACCACGTCCCCTATATTGAGTTCCCTCATTGGTTTCTCGTTCTCCGAGGCTTTTCTTTCAATTCTCTGAGATGCATCTGGGTGTATTAAATCAAGGCGAGTGCGCAACTGCCGACCCATGAGCTCTGCAGGCATGCGCTTTGTTGTACAGTGAGGTGTAGTTCGGTAAGTCAGTAGAAATTGACACAACTTGGTATTTAAAGATGTATTACACGATTGCAATGTTCTCATCGCCCTTTTCATTCCTTGTTTGAATGTTCTTACTGTATTTTCGGCCTGCCCATTACTGCTTGGGTGATAAGCGGGTATCAGTATACGCTTTACACCATTTTGGGTCATGAACTCTTTAAATTCCTCAGCCACAAACTGTCTTCCATTATCAGACACGAGCTCTACACAAACCCCATGCTGAGCAAATACCCGCCGCATGATCTCGATGGTATTCATAGTTGTAATTGATTTCATTGGGTGTACTTCTGGCCATTTTGAAAATGCGTCAATCATAATGAGGTACATTTGTCCCAGGAATGGTCCTGCGAAATCAACATGTACTCTTTTCCACGGACCAGAAGGCCATTTCCACGGATTACCCTCAGCACGAGTCGGCATTGGCTGAGTAGCCTGACAAGCCGAGCACCCTTGCATAGTGTTTTCAATATCTTGATCGATATTCGGCCACCACACATGCAAGCGAGCTAATCCCTTCATCCTAACAATCCCCGGATGACCACCACGTAGCTCTTCTAAGATTTGAGTTCTATATCTAGACGGTATTACCACCCTGGCACCCCATAGAAGACATCCCTCTTCAATTGAAAACTCACGCTGACGGCTATGGAAGGGTTTTAGTTCCTGTGCAACGTCCTCAGAGTCTGGCCATCCATTTCTTGTGTAATATAAAGCTCTAGCCAGTACAGCATCATGCAAAGTTTCCCTTGCAACAGATTTCGCAGTTACAGGAAGAGAGTTCACCTGGTGCCGGTTAAATGCAGTTGCTTCTTGTGTCCAGTTTACAAGCTTATCTGATGCATCGGAGTCACAATCTGGTAAAGGCAACCGTGAGAGTGCATCAGCATTTCCATTGTCACTTGAACGACGTAATTCAATGTCATAATCATAAGCTGCTAACTGTATAGCCCAGCGTTGTATTCTTGCAGCTGCAAGGACTGGAATGCCCTTCCTGGGTCCCAGAATGTATGACAGTGGTTTTTTATCTGTAATAAGGGTGAATTTATGACCATATAAATATTGATGAAACTTCCGTAGTCCAAAGATGATTGCCAAACCCTCACGCTCAATTTGGGAATAGTTACGTTCAGTGGGTGTTAACATCCTTGATGCATAAGCAATTGGTCTCTCTCCGTTACTGGTGATATGGGAAAGCACTGCTCCAAGTCCTTTGGGTGATGCATCTACTGCCAACGTCACAGGTTTACTCAAATCATAGTGCACTAATACTCCTGTTTCAGTGGTCAGCATTTTTTTAATCTCGGAAAAAGCTCTTTCACACACTACTGACCAATGCCATTTTCTGTCTTTATGCAGTAATTCAGTGAGAGGCGCTGCGACTGATGAGAGATTTGGCACATAACGACGGTAATGGTTTACCAGCCCCAGGAAGGATTGCATTTCAGACCTTGATTCTGGCCTTGGTGCATCCGTGACTGCTGCAATGGCATCCTCCGTCATATGGATACCCTCTTCATCCACAATGAAACTCAAATATTTCAAGGAGGGCTTCATAAATTCACATTTCGACAAATTACATTTCAACCCATTGATGTGCAACCGCTCAAGTACCTTTTCAAGATTGTGTATATGTTCAGCTTCGGTTCTCCCAGTAAGACTAATATCATCTATGTTGCATCCACAAGGTACTCCTTGCAGAACTTTATCCATTAAAGACTGAAAAAGTTGTGGTGCTGCTGAGACACCATATGGTAAACGGGTATATCTGTACAAACCAAGGGGTGTGTTGATTGTGACATATTTCCTAGATTCCTCATCTAATTCCACTTGCTGATAAGCTTGTGATAAATCTAACTTTGAGAAAGTTTTTCCACCGTTCAGTCGCTGGTAAAGTTCATCTGGATTTGGCATTGGATGTTCAGGGTTTTCCACATAACGATTTATGGTAACCTTGAAGTCACCACAGATCCTAATAGAACCATTGTCTTTTGAAACTGGCACTATCGGTGCCGCCCACTCACTATATTCAACTTTCTCAATAATTCCTTCCAATTCTAGTCTTTTAAGTTCTGCATTCACAGCATCCCTGATCGCATAAGGAACTGTCCTCGCTTTATAAAAAATTGGTTTTGCATCCTTTCTTACACGAATATGAGCCTTTATATTCTTGGCTGTACCCAGTTTACCATCAAAGACATCACCATATTTCCTTAACAGTTCGTCTAACTTTGAGGTTTTCCGAGTACCAGAATATAAATGATTTACAGCTAACTTTTTCCAGTCAAATTTAGCAAAATGCAGCCAGTCCCTACCGAATAAGGCAGGTCCATTCCCCTGTACCACATACACTGGCACTTCCTCCACTCTGTGTCCATGAACTTCCATAGTTATGTAACACACCCCGACAACTTCTATTTTTTCTCCCGTCATGGTTTTCAGCACAATATCGCTGGATTGAAGTACTGTTTTTTTTTCAGATGTTTAGCGTAGAACTCTTCACTGATCAGTGACACAGAAGCTCCTGTGTCCAATTCCATATCAATTGGTATCCCATTTAATTTAACTTTCACTATTATCTCTGGAAACTTATTGTGTCTTGCTTTCATTTTCTTAACACAGTATTTCAATGTATGTACCAATTCATCCTGCAGTTTGCACTCTGTAGTTTCTTCTTCCGAGCCGCTGGTCTCCTCCTCTGCCATGTTGACCGTCGATCGTTTCCTTCCTTGTCTTCCATATTTCAAATTTCGATTGACTGTGGTGTGATTTTCCATTCGGCACATTCTCCGAAGGTGTCCTTTTTTATGACACCCATTACACTCAGTATCCTTATAGAAACAAACATCAGCCTTATGGTTTGTCTTCCCGCAACGATAACACTTGAGAGAAGCTGTCGGCCCAACAACTTTGTTTACCTCCTGAGTTTGACCCTGAATCTTCGTGACGTTTTCATCAGCCATTTCCTGACTTAGCGCAATCGAAAATGCTTTCTTTAAGTCAAGCTCCTGTTCACTTAATAGTTTCCTCTGTGCCGAGCGGTTGGCCAATCCAATAACAAACAAGTCTCTTAAAACTTCCTCTTGAAACGCACCAAACTGACATGTTTCCGCCAATTTCCGTTGCTCCGTTGCATAATCAGTGATGGATTCTCCTGGACGTTGTTTCCTATTGTAAAACTTGAAACGTTCAGCTATCAGGATGGGTTTTGGGTGGAGGTGATTTTTCAAAAGCTCAGTAAGTTCTTGATAAGTCCTTGATGAGGGCTTATTATGGGCAAGCAATGTTTTCAGAAGTCCATATGTAGGAGCGCCGACGGCGCTCAAGAAAACTGCCCGTTTCTTATCTTCCTCTGTTATGTCATTTGCTAAGCAGAACTGATCAAACCTTTCGACATAATCTTCAAAGTCCTCGGATTTTTCATATGCTGCTATATTACCAAAATGCGCCATCCTTAATTTTCCCTTTCGTGAGTCAGTTCCTCGTCGCCATTGAAGTATATTTAGATGGAACCGAAACTCAGATAGATCCTTCCTGAATGACTATTTTTAAGACTAATTTATAATGATATACAGTTTAAAAGAAGACAAGATAGTTAACAGGGTAGTTATGCTTAATGAGTAGTAAGTATCTGTAAACACAAATATAACCTCTTGTAATAGGTAGTTATCAACATAAATACATAACACAGATCAATAAAAACGTTAAAATAGAGTTACGCAAAACTCTAAAGTGAGACTTGTGTCATGCACTTCAACATGAAAACTCACATTCCAATAGTCATTACAGAGCCCATCAACAAATAATCTTAGCATCTTTTTACTTGAAAATTCAATGATGATGCTAAGAAAAGACCCGCTTACTCACGTCTGTATTAGTTTGAATATACGTGTGTGTATATATATATATATATATATATATATATATATATATATATATATATATATATATATATATAATTTATATATATGTGTGTTGTGTGTGTGTATATATATATACATATATATATATATATATATATATATATATATATATATATATATATATATATATATATACATACACACACACACACACACACACATATATATATATATATATATATATATATATATATATATATATATATATATATATATATATATATATATATATATATATATATACATACACACACACACATATATGTATATATATATATGTATATATATATATATATATATATATATATATATATATATATATATATATATATATAAAGAAGGATAAAGAAATAGTCCACATAGAAGTGGGAAAAGATGTAGACAAAGAAATATATATGTAAGTATAAATGTATATATATACATATATAAATATGTATATATATACCAATGTGTATGTATGTATGTATATATGCATAAATATTTGCTATATATATTTGTACATATAGAAAAATAATCTGATTTTTTAAATTTTTATTGCAAGACGTCAAGCAACCCTTATAACTCTATATGATTACGGTTGAAAATTTTCCTAATTATTAAGAAGAAAATATCCTTAAAAATTCCATACTACTTTTCCCAAATCTTGATTTCCAACTCGTGGGAAAATATATAAATTTTCCAATACAAAAGAAGAAGTATTCTAATATAAAACTACACAAAAACCTTCGAGAACAGTGTTTGTATCACCAGGAGAATTAGCAATAGTTGAGGATAGCAAGCAAGATTATTGGCACAGTGCCAATCGACGAATTCGCGGGGAAGTAAAACTCCCTAGTGCAGATGTGGGGGTGGGAGGTCATTTCCCCAATATTGAAACCATGAGCAGAGGAAATGCAGATACTTACATGGAGAACAGATTCAGAGCCGTCTTGATTAAAAGTCTTTGAGAGAGGTAATCAAGAAAATGTCTGTAATTTGAAATAGAAATATGTATTTTTCTCTAGATGACCAGGCTTGAAATATAAGGCTTTTTCAGTTGAAGGTAATGCCACTTATCCAAAAAAAAAAAAAAAAAAAAAAAAAAAAAAAAAAAAAAAAAAAAACGCTCTAATTGACTGGGAATGAATAGGGAACATTTGTCAATCTATTATAAAGTATGATTTGATACTAGATAATTTCCATGTTTAGGCAGAGAGAGTATGAAAATACTGACAATATTTAACAAAAAAAGGGGCCCTGTGTATATACATATACATATACATATACATATACTTTCTCTAGATGACCATGCTTAAATATAAAAATTTTCAGTTGGGTGCAATGACACATATATAAAAAGTAAACAAATGCTATAATTAACTGCAAATGAACATGGAACATTTATCAAGGATAAGCTATAATATAATACTGGCCAATTTCCTTGTTTAGGCAAAGGAGGTGTATAGAAATACTGTGAACATTTACCAAAAAGTCCCACGATTCGTTTGATATGAGACCAAACAAACAAACATCCCATGTCATTCATTCAAGACATCTTCTGAAGATTGAACGTATTTACTTAATATTCCCTAGATGTCAGTGAGGCAATCAAGTCAGGGACTAAAATCCGACGTTCAAGAAAGTTGTATATAAGAGCATTAATTGTTCAGCTCTTAGTTTCCCTATGCCAATGCCCCTTTAGATTATAAAACTTTAATACGTATAGAAATTACAAGTTACTAATGTCAAAATAGTAGTGGAGGGACATTTTAAGGGATTTTTCTTTCCAACGGACTATTCACACATTCACGCGTATATATACTGTATATACATATATATATATATATATATATATATATATATATATATATATATATATATATATATATATATATATATACATATATACATATATACATATATACATATATATATATATATATATATATATACATATATATATATATATATACATATATATATATATATATATATATATATATATATATATATATATATATATATGTATATATGTATATATGTATATATATATATATATATATATATATGTATATATATATATATATATATATATATATATATATATATATATATATATATATATATATATATATATATATATAGATAGAGATAGATAGATAGATAGATAGATGTATTTATGTATACATTTATGCACATAAATATATATACACAAAACACACATACACACACATGTATATATATATATATATATATATATATATATATATATATATATATATATATATATATATATGTTTACGTATATACGAGTTTATGTGTGAGTGTGTTTTTGAGTGTGTGTACATATACATACACATACACATACCATACACACTCACACATATATATAATATATATATATATATATATATATATATATATATATATATATATATATATATATATATATATATATATATATATATATCATTATGTGACGAACCACTGTGCAAACAATTACCCCTTTACAATGGGCGATAGTTCTCTTCACACAACAAAATAGAAGTCATATGGGTAGACTTCCAAATTCACTTGTTTCTTATTACGAGTGTATAAGATTGTTGCTTATGATCAAATGTATCTTCTTAAAGCTGGTTGCAGACAACAGAAGCACCAATAGCAGGATAATTGGAGGACAGGAACAATAAACTATGTTATAAACAAAACTTTAATCTTACGTTAAACAAAACAAGGAAAAAGCACTTCAAAACAACAATAATAAGCAATGCAAAGTGAATGGGTGAGTAAGGTAGATGAATCTCGTGGTGAGAACAATGTATTCTAACAAAATCAATAAATTTGGAGTTACCTTATAACATTTAAGGTAAGAAAACAGGGATGATTTACAGCAGAAAGGCGAGTGTAAACAAAAGATAATGAGAAGAATGGAATGAAGATGGCGCTGAAATAAGGTGATGTATTTATAAAGAAAATGGAAAAATAAACATTAGACAAATCAGATATGTTAGCATATGTACAACATATGGGGATATCACAGTCTCCCCTTGTTTTTGTTTTTTTCCATTTCCCGAGGATCAACCGAGGTTATCCTTGATAAGGAGTCTGCCACAATGTTTTCTCGTCCTGATATGGCGATTACTTGCATATTATGTGCAGAGAGTATGTATGACCATCTTAAAAGTTTAGGGTTGAGAGTATTGGACCTATGGAGATGCGACAGAGGAGAGTGGTCGCTGTAGACTTAGATCGTGTCTTGTCCATCAACATAAATCTCGTATCTTTGGATGGTAGCTACGATGGCGAATAGTTCTTTCTCCACAGTGGGCCAATTTAGTTGGGAACCCATAAATCGTCCACTGGAATAAGAGACTGGTAACAGATCAGCTAGTGGGGGCAGGTTTCCTGTTATGGCTGTTATTGTAGCAGGATGCTGTAATAAAATGCCCCCATATCCAAGATCACTAGCGTCTGTTTGGAGATAGAATGGTTTGGCGAGGTTAGGTGCCATTAATATAGGAGGAGATGACAAGTAAGTTTTTAGCTGGTTAAATATTTGATCATGTTGGCTCCAAGAAAAATTTACTTTTGAAGAAGTTAAAGCAAATAGTGGTCCTGTGAATGGTGAAAAATTTGGACTGAACTTAGAGTAATATCCTACCATGCCTAGAAATCTTTTAATTCCTGTTTGGTAGTTGGAACAGGATAAGAAGTTATGGCGCTAATATTTGCATCATGGGGTAATACTTTACCACTGCCAACTCGATGACCAAGGTAAGATACCTGACCTTTGCAAAAATTACTTTTTGCTAAGTTGATTGTTAATCCATGTTGTTTCAACCTTGAGAAAACTTCTTTTATCTTTTGAATATGGTTTATCCATGTGTCAGAGGCAATAATGATGTCATCTAAATATACAAATACTTTTTCCAAGTCCTGTAAAATTAAAGACATTACTCTTTGGAAGGTGGCAGGTGCGTTGGCTAATCCGAATGGCATTACATTATAACTAAATAGTCCAAATGGAGTGATAAATGAAGAAATTTCCTTTGCCGTTTCTGTTAATTTAATTTGGTAATAACCCTTCAGCAAATCTATTTGGGTTAAGTAGGTTGAATTACTTACTTGGTCAATGATATCTTGTATTCTTGGTAGAGGATACGAATCTTTAATTGTTAAATTATTAATCTTCCTGTAATCGGTACAAAGACGAAATTTACCATTTTTCTTTCCTACTAGGAGACATGGGGAAGCCCATGGTGACGCACTGGGTTCTGCCAATCCTTCTCTTATCAAGTAGTTCACTTCTTCTTTCATGATACCCAATTTCTTCTGTGATGTTCGATAGAAAGCTTGTTTAATGGGTGCAGCACCTGGTTGTAGTTTGATGTCATGATCTAGCATGGTGCATCTGCCTGGTTTATCTGAAGTTATACTAGGAAATTCATGGAATAAAGCTACTAAAGATTTACGTTTTGATGCAGATAAGGGTTGTAGATAGTCTGATAAGTTTTCCAAGATCTTTGAGTTTTGAGAATCCTGCCAAGATGCAGTTATTGGATCATCTGTAAATTGATCCATAGGACAATCTATGTATGGTATGGAACTAGTAATCATTACCGTTTTACTTTCAGCTGTTGAGGGAGACAAATAGGCCTTTAAGAGGTTTATGTGGACTAATTGAGTAGACTTACGCTTATCTGTAGTGGCGATTATATAGTTGGTTGGCGAGATACGTTGAGTGATTGTATAAGGTCCCTGGTATTTCTCTCGTAGGGGAGAGCCTGCAATCGGATGGTATAGCAGCACTGCATCTCCTACTTTGAAACTTCTGGTTTTAGCCTTTTTATCATAGTTAATCTTCATCTTCTCTTGAGCGGTTATCAAGTTAGTTTTGGCAATGGAGTGAAGATCTGAAAGTTTCTTGTGGAGTTTTGAAATATATTGGGAAAGAGGTACCTCATTATCTCCCAACTTCAGGATGCGTTCTTTGACTGAACTGAGGATAGTTCGTGGTCGTCGACCGAAGAGTAGTTCAAAAGGTGACATACCAGTAGACTGATTTCGAACTCCTCGTATGACGTACATGATCAGTTCCAAATCGCAATCCCACTCGTTACCTGAACTATGGATGTATTTCCGGAGAAGATTTTTAATGGTCTGGTGAGTGCGTTCTAATGCTCCATTGGTCTGTGGATGGTAAGCTGAGGATGAGACTTGGGTTATATGGTAATCTTTCATAGCTGTTTTAAAAGCATGACTCATGAAATTGGTTCCTTGATCACATTGTAGTTCAGTTGGAAATCCTACAACAGTAAATATGGACACTAGTGACTTTAGGATGTTCTTGGCTGAAATGTTTCTTAAAATGTTTCTTAAAGGTACTGCAAATGGATAACGGGTAGTTGGGCATAAGGCCGTAAGCAAGTATTCATGTCCCCTTTTTGTCTTAGGCAAAGGGCCTACACAATCTACTATGATCTTACTGAAAGGTTCTTTAGGCACAAGTATAGGTTTTAATGGTGCAACTGGTACTTTCACATTAGGACTACTTACTTTTTGACATGTTGTACATGTTTTTACGTACTCTTTAATGTCATTCTTCATGTTTGGCCAATAAAAGTCTTGACTGATGCGTTCATATGTTTTAGTGATACCAAGATGAGAGTCAGCAGAGTGGGACAATTCTAGGATCAGAGGTCTTATATCCTTAGGAACAACTATCTGGAATAGATCCTTCCAGGTTTCTAGATGACTGTTCTTGCTGGACCTGAATTTTCTCATTAGTACATTATTATTAATATAAAATTAAGAACACTTGTTGGTATCCTTTGGTTTCACTTGGTTGAAACACTGCTGTAGAGTGACATCTTTCCTTTGTTGATAGCCAAAGGAATCAGGCTGGATCTTATATGTACTCATCAACTCGTTGAAATCCATAGGTTCAGAGACTGGCAACGGGTTTGATGATGATTCAGTAGGGGTGTCCTTTTTACTGCTTCGTGTCACTGCTAAGCATTCCTCCTGTACAACATCACCTGGAGATACTGCTATTAAGTTTGTTAAGACAACAGAGTTAGCTATGTCATTACCCAGGATTACATCTACATTCTTGTATGGTAACAGTTCTGGATTTACAGCTACTTCAGTAGTTCCAGAGAAATAAGAACAATGAAGGTTTACATTAATGAGAGGCAACATAGACTTACTGGTTAGGTCATTAACTGCAACATACCTGTGAGTTTCACCTTTAGGTCGTATTACTTTAGGAGAGACGATCGTTTGAGAGGATCCAGTGTCTCTGAGTATGGTTACAGGTTTACCATTTATTTTGCCTGAGCAAGTGAAGGGTGCAAACGCTTGGGACTCGTGTGATACACAATGGAAGGTCTTTTTCTTCTCCACCTTAGGTTTTGGTTCCTGTTTGGGCAGATTCATTTGCTTAGGAGAGAATTGAGGGGGATTAGGTTTTCTCTTTAAGTATGAAGCTGCACAATGTGGATCAGGACATTCTGAAATATGATGTCCTTCTTGTTTGCAGTATGTACAAATTTCCTTAGGTCTAGTTTCTCTATATGGGGTTTTACCTACTTTATGAATAAGAGCATAGTCATCTGCCTTTAAAGCGGCTTTCTTAGGGTCAGATTCATTCTGCTCTCTTAGATACACATTAATGCTACCTGGTATTTTCCTTAAGAACTACCCCATTACTATTAAATCTTTCAACTGCTCAAAAGTTTTGACATCTACTTTGTCTACCCACTTCTGAAACAGTTTAATCTTTCCATTCATAAATTCTAAAAAGGTCTGCTGAACTTGCTTCTGACTATTACGAAATATTTGCCTATATCCTTCCGCAGTAATAGAATAAGCATCAAGGATTGCCTGTTTAATAATGAAATAATCATGTTCCTCTAACATAGTGGCACATACAGATAATGCTTTACCTTTAAATGAGTTCCGGATGATCAAATACCATTTGTCCTGAGGCCAATTGAGATTCTTGGCTGTGTCTTCAAACACAGAAAAGTAGTTATCAGGTTCCCGTTCTTCAAATGTGGGCAGCAATTTCTGCACCTTGCCCACATCAAAGGGTTCGGGAATTAGCTTACCTTCTTCCTTTTCTTTCAGTCTTATAAATGCCAGATCCCGTTCTGTTACTGTGGCCGCTTCTCTCTCAATCTGCAGCCTAACACGGAGAGCTTTGTTTTTCTGTTCACTTTCTTTTTCTTGTTGCTCCAAAGCAGTTGCAGCAGCTTCCGCAGCAGTTTCCCACCTTGATACGTTCTAGGGAAGCAGCAGCAGCAGCCGTGCGCTCACCAGCAGCGGCTTTCCTCTCTTCTAACTCAGCGGCGGCAGTTGCGGCTCATTCAGCAGCAGAGGCTTTCCTCTCTTCTAACTCAGCGGCGACAGTTGCGGCTCGTTCAGCAGCAGCGGCTTTCCTTTCTTCTACCTCAGCGGCGGCAGTTGCGGCAGTTGCCGCTGCAGTTGCGGCTTGCATCTTCATCTTTTCCAACTCCAGCTGTAGATTTAGTTTATCTAAGTCACCATTTGGATTGGTAACGGTTAGAGCTCGTACGTCAGCCAGTTCTTCTGGAACAATATCTTCATCTACAAGGAAGTTCAAAATATGACTGAGAATTACACATTTTACGGCAGTTGCGGGAACCTGTACATCATAATGGCGAGCTAGATTCTTTAGGTCAGTTTTTGTGGCAACTGTGAGAGATTCCACATGATCCCGTGATGATACAATAAATTGTTGCAAGATGAAAGGCATTTTGAATGTCGCCTGTGGCGCAAGATAAGTACAAATTAGAATAAATATCCAAACTTTACAAGAATAAGTATAAGAGCATACGATCGCAAAATAACAATCTTTCGATCACAGAAATACAAAATAGCTATCACAAAATTACAAGATCGAGAGATCACAAAATTACAGAATTATATGATTAGATCACCTTACACAAAAATAGCTTAAATACAAAATTAAGTCTCGCGAAACTTACGATAATACTATAAAACTTTTATTCACAGTTAACGACTGAACAATTTTTTTTTTTTAATGCTCGAGATCTTGAGCACGCGGCTAACTACTTCATAATTACTCAAACGACACGCTTAACATCACAAACTTTTAAACAATTTTACCGAATCGGTAAACAAGGCTTTAAAAACGCAAAGGTATTTTTTACTTTAAACATACCTAATTAGCACGTTCTAGTTTACATTTCCTTTTAATTTATACCAGCTTAATACGATAACTTTTCAATGGTACATTTTAATTTATATAAATACTATATTATTCTCGTTATGATAAAGTATCTAGTTAATAGTCAACACCTAGTTTAAAGTAATAGATTATCAGAATAATGCGCAAACTGAACAAAATACGTAGTATGCGCTTAATAGATATAACAGGAGTAATTTAACACAAGTATTTAAATATTCATTTACCGACACTTAAATGTTATTTGTACACCAAATAGCAATTTCAACACCAAACAATATATAAGTTAATTTCCTGACAGGATATAACGATTAGAATTACGAAAATCTCCGAAATTGGAAATTGGCTAATTTCACTTAAGAAATTTATATAACAAAATAAATCACTTTATAATGAAATAGAGATGGAGGAAATTTCACTTATAATGAAACTTAATTTAATAAATCACATAATGAAATTTGACTTATTTCCTAAATATCACTTTTGAATGGCGATTTTAAGAAATGGCAAAATCTTAGGGCTTCAGATTCTTTTTTTTTTTTTTTTTTTTTTTTTTTTATGAAAAATCTCTGGGATACGAGATTTGAGTAGGCGAAACTTTAAAAGCTACCTACTGGGGGCATCTTCAATTAATAAGGGTGGTTTAGAAGCTGGACAATCAGCATACCTAAGTCTTAACTATATTAAGCGTGACTTGTTCCTCTTACAACCAAATGACTACCCAGACATATATTATACATAAATGTCTAATGAGAGGGAGACGAGACATCTACCTTACCTTGGAATTATTACTGTCGTCCTTTATCCTTGGTACGCCACAACACAACACTCGATACTGTTCATAATCACTGGAACTGTTCTTTCACGATTCAATCACTTGATATAAATTTGATGAATCATATCGCACATCAGATCCCGGACAGGCCCCCAACTATTATGTGACGAACCACTGTGCAAACAATTACCCCTTTACAATGGGCGGTAGTTCTCTTCACACAACAAAATAGAAGTCATATGGGTAGACTTCCAAATTCACTTGTTTCTTATTACGAGTGTATAAGATTGTTGATTATGATCAAATGTATCTTCTTAAAGCTGGTTGCAGACAACAGAAGCACCAATAGCAGGATAATTGGAGGACAGGAACAATAAACTATGTTATAAACAAAACTTTAATCTTACGTTAAACAAAACAATGAAAAAGCACTTCAAAACAACAATAATAAGCAATGGAAAGTGAATGGGTGAGTAAGGTAGATGAATCTCGTGGTGAGAACAATGTATTCTAACAAAATCAATAAATTTGGGGTTACCTTATAACATTTAAGGTAAGAAAACAGGGATGATTTACAGCAGAAAGGCGAGTGTAAACAAAAGATAATGAGAAGAATGGAATGAAGATGGCGCTGAAATAAGGTGATGTATTTACAAAGAAAATGGAAAAATAAACATTAGACAAATCAGATATGTTAGCATATGTACAACATATGGGGATATCACAGTATATATATACATATATATATATATATATATATATATATATATATATATATATATATATATATATATATATATATATATATATATATATATATATATATATATGTATATATATATATATATTTATATATAAATATATATATATATATATATATATATATATATATATATATATATATATATATATATATATATATATATATATATATATATATATATGTATGTATGTATGGGTGAGTAAGCCTCACAATTTAGTTTGCATTGAACAAAAGATGACGTTCCTGAAGAATCGACGTTAGTCTTTGCTTCGTCATGAAATTCTATGAAGTCTTGTGAAAAAAATCATTTATGTATTTCAATATCGATCTTATTTTTTCTTCTCATTTCAAAGATTTTTAAAGCTTTCATATATAAATTGCTGTTAATTAATTTCGGATTATTGCCATTATACACTTGGGCACACTATTCGATCTTATTTCTCTTCCTCTTGTTTTTTTTTTTCCATGTTTTTGTAATTTATGTATATGAAAAATCTAATTCAATGTTCTTACTGTTCTTAAAATATTTTACTTCATATGTTCATTAGTTCTCGTGTAGTTTATTTATTTCCATATTCCCTTTCCTCGCCGAGCTAATTTTATCTGTTGGAGCCCTTGGCTTATAGCATTTTGTTTTTACAACTACGGCTATAGCTTAGCTTGTAAAGATAATAATAATAATAATAATAATAATAATAATAATAATGATAATAATAATAATAATAATAATAATAATAATAATAATAATAATAATAATAATAATAATAATTAAATAGTTTTGTATCTTGAAATTTCATCGACCATAGCCTTTATTTTAGTGTAATTCCATTAATCAACCAATGTAGTCCAGATAAAGAGTCACGTAAAATAGTAGCATATCGACACAAAATGATAAATGGAGAAACCTAAATGTAGTTTTCCTGTTATTCTAAAAACTATCTGCAGATTTGTTTGTTTGTCCAGAGAGATGCTGTCTTCGAGTTTCGGATGCCACTAAGTTATCGTCTATTCATTACAATGTAAAGTAATATGCCCAAGTACCACGTATATATATATATATATATATATATATATATATATATATATATATATATATATATATATATATATATATATATACATATATATACACATATATATATATATATATATATATTGTATATACAGTATATATATGTGTGTGTATATATGTTTATATATATATATATATATATATATATATATATATATATATATATATACATATATATTGTATATACAGTATATATATATGTGTGTGCATATATATTTATATATATATATATATATATATATATATATATATATATATATATATATATATATATATATATATATGTATGTATATATATATATATATATATATATATATATATATATTATATATATATATATATATTATATATATATATATATATATATATATATATATATCGAATTCAAGCACTCGAATTGTTACAAATCTTTCCTAATTTGATTCATTTACTTAAACGATAATTCTAACTATCAAAAAGAAAAAGAAAAAAAATCACCCTTTCCAATAGATTAAAGAAGATATTGCACATAACCAACCCTTGGGAATAAAAAAGCCGACGGATCATGACTGTGCAGGCGAAGGAGAAATGATCCCTCAGGAATAATTTGCAAGGGTTCAACCCGACGATATTAGGAAAGTGACTGTTCGGATTTCATTCCCGTCCAATCTGGTTTAATTTCTATTTTTTCTTCCTTTTGGAGATTTAAACGTTCTACAGTGGTCCTTAATTGGGATAAATGGGTGCCTGAGCTGTTTGCTTTATTGCCATGAATGGTTCTTGAAGCAGAATGGAATTGGTGGATTTGTCAGGAATTACATTGGATTTGCTAGATTTTCTCCTTTCGTAGATTATATGGAAAATAATACGTTACAAAAAAAAAATAACAAACGGGAAATATCTGTCCTAATTCTTATAGATAAATAACAAAGTTATCCCCATTTAAATTTTCCATATAATAAGGAGTGTGTTCTTAAAAACCTCAACTATATTCTATTGTGAAAAAGCATTGTTATTCTGATACATTGATCGGTATAAAGGTAGTGAAATAATTCAATATTTCTATTTGTTAAAGACAGTTTACAGATCCAATTTACGAGTGATTTTCCCGATCTAATATGCAATGTTCAAAATATATAGTCTACTGTTTGTTATACAGTATTTCATTCAATATCTCCCCTTAATCTATTACCAGAACCATCGTGTTCATCACCATCATTTATATATCTTTGCAAATATACAATTATTTATGAGAATGAGATGACATCCTTATTATTATTATTATCGTTATTATTATTGATTATTATTATTATTATTATTATTATTATTATTATTATTATTATTATTATTATTATTTTTATTATAGATAAAGTTTAAAAACCTGATAAAACTTCCACCTAAAGGAGGAACAATTTGAGAAAACAAGAAAAGACAATAAACGATATAAAGTATTGATGATAATTAAACATAAGCTGAACACAAATAGAAAAGTATAACCTTAATCTTAATATTTAGAAACAAGCAAAAATAATTCAAATGGAGGAAAGATGTGTGATTTGAATAAACATTGTTTGAATTATAAATAAATAAGTATAATCCTTTTTATTAATATAACATGAATGGTATTCAAAATAGACTTCTCAAATAATAATAATTAATTCAAACTTTTCATATGGACGTTTAAAGTTGCGAAATGAAGGTAACGTGGTAATAAAATAAGAATATATCTTTGATGTTAATGTGGTGATATTGAAAGAGACTGAAACATTCGCAAAATGAGTTATCCCCTGAATTAGAGACTTCAATGATTTCAGATTTTGTTTTTGTATTTCGAATCTATAGCCCACAAAGCAGAATATCTATAGAAATTGACCTGCTTCATGGATTCATATATAGGGTTTAATATAACGAGTTAAACCTCTATATGTTGTACACGGCGCCATTAGCCTTCTAAGTACCTACTTTTATGCATTCAGGATTTTCAAAAACCACAAAATGCAAACAGGATAATTCGAGTGTTATAATAACTTAAAAAAGAAGTAAATATCAGCGTATTGCTGCTTATGTTATTTTATTCAATAACTTCAAAGTTCTTTGATTTCAGAAAAAAAAATACTATTGAAGAACTTGTAACAATTATTACTTGTTCACCTGATGGTACACATATTTTTTTTTTTTCACTATAATTACTAACAATCATATATATCAAGATAGTAACAACATACTATTTCAGAATATATCTCTCCTACGCCAGGCAGTACCGAGATGTCAAACTGGAATCTGCAATTAACTAATGACCTGTCGATGTCGTTCGTACCCATTGCATAATGACTAGGAAATGTTTACATGATAATGAATAATGAATGTGAGTCTGATGGCTCAAGAGATCAAAGCATTCGCCATCAATGTCGGAACTCGAATAATATTGTATGGGATTTCCGCTTTAAAGAGCGATGACTACGACATTGTATCGATATTTCATACATGTTGAGTTCCACATATTGTTTTAGTATACATTTTAGAGATGAGGAACGTTTACGTGTTGTTTCTCTCTCTCTCTCTCTCTCTCTCTCTCTCTCTCTCTCTCTCTCTCTCTCTCTCTCTCTCTCTCTCTCTCGCATCATATCTTCTTCAGCATGTACCTGTAAGTAATCATAACTGGATTAAGAAAACAATAGATTAAGTCTGTTTATTAATATCAACGGAAGGAAAGGAATAGTCCCGTTTGCTCGCAACATGTTTAGTTTCTTGAGAGAGAGAGAGAGAGAGAGAGAGAGAGAGAGAGAGAGAGAGAGAGAGAGAGAGAGAGAGAGAGAGAGAGAGAGAGAGAGAGATGTCACCGAACAAGGCAAATTCAAAGAAGAATCCAAGACAGCTAAGTGAATACCAATGACCTATGAAAATGAGGTGAAAAGTAATCCAGAATATCGAGAAACTCCAATGATTGAAAACGCCACTTTGCAGTCCCGGTAGAGGCGGTTTTGAGTTGATTTATATGAAAAATTGAGGTAATCCGCTTGAGGATTTGTTCTCGACGAAAGGGCTCTCGAATGCGGCGAGAGGATCTTAGAAAGGACGACCCACAGGAAGAGACAAGGGATTTCGCTGGCGAAAGAAATGGATTTGCAGTGATTGGATGCTCCCTCATGTATGAGATTTGCGTGTTCCTCTCAGGCTTCAAAGTCGGTTGATCATTCCCCTTTTAAAGAATGTTTTTTATCTCTCTCTCTCTCTCTCTCTCTCTCTCTCTCTCTCTCTCTCTCTCTCTCTCTCTCTCTCTCAGAGACTTGTTTAAAAGTTTTTCATTTGAGTAGTGTGTTTTATAGGATATGAAATCCTCACACGTTATAGAACTCTCTCTCTCTCTCTCTCTCTCTCTCTCTCTCTCTCTCTCTCTCTCTCTCTCTCTCTCTCTCTCTCTCTCTCTCTCTCTCTCCAGAGATACGTCAGAAATTTTTCCAATTGCATTGCGTGTTATATGAGAAATGAAATTCTCACACATTACAGTTTGATTGGCGTCTCTCTCTCTCTCTCTCTCTCTCTCTCTCTCTCTCTCTCTCTCTCTCTCTCTCTCCAAAGACATGGCTGAAAGTTTTTTAAATAACATTGTTATATAGAACATGCAATTCTGACACATTACATCTCTCTCTCTCTCTCTCTCTCTCTCTCTCTCTCTCTCTCTCTCTCTCTCTCTCTCTCTCTCTCTCTCTCCTCTCTCTCTCTCTCTCTCTCTCTCTCTCAAGCTATCCAAGGACCTATAAGACGTGATCTAATATTACATCACCATCGTATTTTTATATCAGTGCATTCTAACCCGTGGTATTTGAAAGAAAAGTTTGAGGTTGAGATAAGGAATTTATATAGATAATCTGCTGCAATTATGTTTCAAAATTAAACTTTTTACACATACATTATTTCAACTTTTGATATCTAACATACTGGATATGTCATAAAAATGATTGCAAGATTGTGCATTGAAAAAAGCAAAACCTAACTTATCCACAGCATTCCTTGAATTATTGTTGCATCATTCTTTTTTTATGTATTAGCATTTCTACTATGCTTTTAATATTTATTACCTGTTTTTTTATTATTCTTACAAATAGACAGACTAACATCAGATATATTTTAAATTATTTACACGTAATTCTCAACTATGAATTAGAAATAAACATTGAAAAGAAAAAGTAATTCATGGTCATCTTTATAGAATCTGGAATCACTATCCGTATAATTGTATTTGAGTCTTGGATGACGAAGCTTCACTGGAGTTGAAATTTCCTCAAAGGAGATGAAGATTCCAGAGAACCTTCGGAGCAAATGAATCACTCAGCCATTGTCTTCATACTGACGAACCCTGACGCGTCTTTTGTTGGATCTATGGGTACGAATGTGTATATAATTGTACACAGAAATAATTAAGGAAGAAAATAAGTATGTGCAATTACATATATGATACCCTTTTTAGTTAGCACAAGAGATTATGAGAAGGGATTAATCAGAGAAGTAATTTATTTGTACAAATGTAAATATAATGCTAAATTTTAGGTGGAATAGGGGATTATGTATTAGTCAGGAAGATAATTTCTATGTGCAAATAGAAATATAATACCTTTCTTTAGCTGGAATGAGGGATTATGTACAGGAAATAGTCAGGAAGATAATATGCCCGACTGCAAATATGAATATCCTCTTCAGGAGAAATGAGAGAGAGAGAGAGAGAGAGAGAGAGAGAGAGAGAGAGAGAGAGAGAGAGAGAGAGAGAGAGAGAGAGATTGTAACAATGATGGTTATTATTTCCGCAAATCTTAGAAAGGTACAATAGTATCAATTGTAGAGATTTTCTATATAACACGCAGGTATATATATATATATATATATATATATATATATATATATATATATATATATATATATATATATATATACATATATATATATATATATATATATATATATATATATATATACATATATATATATACATATATATATATATATATATATATATATATATATATATATATATATATATATATATATATATGTATATATATATATACATATATATATATATATATATATATATATATATATATATATATATATATATATATATATATATATATATATATGCCTGCATATAAATATATCAATATATATATATATATATATATATATATATATATATATATATATATATATATATATATATATATATATATATATATATATGCATGCATATAAATATATCAATATATATATATATATATATATATATATATATATATAATATATATATATATATATATATATATGTATATATATATATATGCATGCATATAAATACATCAATATATATATATATATATATATATATATATATATATATATATATATATATATATATAAAATAAGGTTATATAAATCATTATTTACGACTCAGAAAAAACCTTCATACCAACCATTATCGTAACAACCAGCACCTGAAGTATCTAATATCGGGAAAGTCCTTCAGTAGAAATTAACTGGCCATTTTCCATTACATGTTCTGTTATTAATTCCCGATTATTTTTTGTAGTTCCATCCGGCGAAGTAGAGTCAAGATATCATCGTGAGCAGCTTATACAGAGTAACATGAAACCAATTAATTCGTTTTGGGAAGGGATCTATATTTTATCATCTTTTTGTGCACAATTGAATTAAATATTTCCAATTATCAGGCTTTATTAATTAAAACATTTATAACATTTATATAAGTTTTTGTGTTAATGTATATTATATACCAACTGTTTTCCCGCTCATCGAAATTAAAAATAGTGAAATCCCGATAGTAGAAATTGCTCATGCTATTGGGGAGAGAGAGAGAGAGAGAGAGAGAGAGAGAGAGAGAGAGAGAGAGAGAGAGAGAGAGAGAGAGAGAGAGAGAGAGAAATTGTGACAATGATGGATATTATTTTCCCCAATCTTAGAGGCACAATGTTATCACTTGCTAGAGATATTCTACATGACACACAGGCAAGTATTCTGGATAATTTTATTGACCCACATTTAAAAAAGAACACATCATATCGAGATAAAGATTTATTTTTTTCCAAGAGCAGCAAATTCAAATGCTACTGGTCTCATATTCAATCTGGCTCATTTGGATCTCTTAAGTAACGGATGATAGAAGGGTGAACAAACGAGGCACTAGTCCTAGTTGGAAAAGCGGGATGATATAAGACGAAATAAGGAAGGAGATAGATTAGTATGCTTGAGTCAAAGAGGAAAATAGTTATTGAACAATAACAGCGCATCACTTTTTCGGTTATTTTAGTGCTGTCAGTTGTAAGGGGAGAGGGGAGATTATATAGAAAATAAGCCAAACTATTCGGTGTATGTGGTGGCAAAGGAAAAATGAGCCGTAACCAGAGTAATGTATGTAGAACTATCTGGCCAGTAAAAGCTCAAGAAATCTCTACCGGTATTTCTTTTTTTATTTGCTTTTTAATTTGAACATCTGTTGACAGTAATTGGAATTGTTTTACACTGCTAACACTTATAATATTTTCTTCTTCAATAAATAAATAAAAATTGAAATTTTCTTATATACTAAAAAGAAGCCTACCATATTATCCATAATACAACCCCTTATTTTTTAAATCAAAGTTACAGTTTTCCTTTGTGCAATTATTTCAATAGCACTTTCAAATGTTTAACTACATTTAAATTTTTTTATCATCGCCAGATTTTTAATATAATCATTCTCTTTACTTAAAAAATCTTCCTTATATATTGCTTCATACTTCTTGAGGTAAATGTATGATAATATATTTACATTTAACATAATGACATTACATACTTATTAAGGTTATGTAAGGGGACATGATGTAGTAGAATTAAAAAAGAATACTAATGATCGTGAAAAGTTAATGCATATATGATTACTCATCATAAATGATGGGTAATAATTTTCGTATATTACAATTTTACTCAAGTATATAGACAACATTCATAATGAATGATATACGTTCGTTAGATACAAATATGGAAGGTATATATATATATATATATATATATATATATATATATATATATATATATATATATATATATATATATATATACATATATATATATGTATATATAAATGAACATATATCACAAGCACACGTGATTTTAATAAATGTAAATATTACCCACGAATGGCATTTAATACCGAATTTAATACCGAAGTGGATATATATTCCCAAGATAGAATTCGGTATTAAATGCCATTCGTGGGTGATATTTACATTAATTAAAATCACGTGTGCTTGTGATATATGTTCATTAAAATAACCACGTGTTGCAAACTCACGATTCAGCTATCATGGTGGAGATGGGTTTATTTCAAGTCTATGAATAGATTCCTGAATTCGACAGGAATATGTAGGGGGACTTGTCATAAACTTTTAGTCTCTCTTGATAGCTCAGTCAGCAGGGTCCCTGCCAGCATGGTTTCCAGCCGTACAGGTGGTGGTTCGAATCCCCACCCAGCCAGAGGCTGTTACCATAAAATGAATTCCAAGTGGATATATATTCCCAAGATAGAATTCGGTATTAAATGCCATTCGTGGGTGATATTTACATGTATATATAAATATATATATATATATATATATATATATATATATATATATATATATATATATATATATATATATATATATATATATATGTATGTAAATATATATATATATATATATATATATATATATATATATATATATATATATATATATATATATATATATATATTTACATACATATATATATATATATATATATATATATATATATATATATATATATATATATATATACATATATATATATATATATATATATATATATATATATATATATATATATATATATATATATATATATATATATATATATATGTGT
>NC_090731.1:148516271-148551271 GCF_036898095.1 Palaemon carinicauda
ATTATTATTATTATTATTATTATTATTATTATTATTATTATTATTATTATTATTATTATTATTATAATTAATATTATTATTATTGTTAGCTCAGCTACAGCCCTGGTTGGAGAAGCAGAATGTTACAAGTATAAGTTCTCCAAACATGGAAAATAACCTGTTTAGGAAAGTAGATGAGGGACTACCAAATAAACTAAACCTAAGCAATGAAGAGAAAATATAAGGTATTTTAAGATTAGTAACAACGTTGAAATAGATAGGTCATATATAAAGTAAAAAACGAGACTTAGGTCAACCTGTTCAACAGAAAAGAATTTACTAGTAATAGTGATGAGGTAAAGCATATTATACATTTGCATCTTACGCCAGACCTTTTTCTTAAATTGAAAACCAATGAGAAATGGTAAGCCTTTTACCAACCAAGTCTGTCTATAAAAGTATTTAAAAATTAGTGCTTGGGGGTGAGGTCTAGTTTCTTATAATAGTGATTATTGATCTGATATACAGTATTATATGTTTTGATTGCAAGTAGTTGAATTAAATGTACTTGTATTTATGGATTACCAAGAATAGTTTGAAGTAATAGAGAAAAATTAATTATCCTAACGATTTGTCTGGAAATAATCGTATATCATAGGAAAATAGATTTAAATTTGATCATATGTTCCTATCCTCATTTTAAGAAGATAATTTATCTATCTTTGAGGAATAAAGGAATAGATTTGCTTCTGGTTAATTTTTTAGGTGTTCAATTGTCCGCTAAGTAAATGTGATGTAAACTCATAGACTCCTTTAAGGAAGGACTGGAACGTCAGGACCTCGGGGTTTTTAACTTTAGTCTGAGAGACTTCATGCCTGATTTTTTTTTAAATTGAAATATGTTATGTATTTTCAAATTTTAAGATCATTTTGCTCCCACAACTTTTCCTGTTTTTATCTCGTTTTCTATGCAAATCCCATTTTCTGTTCAAATCTCACTGACTAATGTGTTTTGTTTGTTTTTGTTATAGAAACGGTCCAGCTGGTGATCTCACAATATGCCACGTCACTGTAGCTGCTTTGGTTGTAAAGGGAACTATGATGGGACACCTTATGTAAAAGTCATATCCTTCCCAAAAGATCCTGAGGAGAGGGAGAGATGGATATTGGCAATGCCGAATGAGAAAGAAAGCTTGAGACGCTTGAAGGAGATATATATTTGTGAGACACATTTCAATTGTGAATGGGTGTCAGTTAAGGGTGGCACGCGACCCAAACAACCTCCATCAATATTTCCTGGAATACCAAAATCAGCTTTAAAGCAGGTTACCTCAGCCCCACGCCCAACATCATCTTCTACATCACAATCAAGAGCTAAAAAGGTGCATGCAGCTGCTGAGGCTGCAGACAAAATCCGAGATTTCGACCAATTTCGCGCTAAAATTAGCTCCTATTTTCCTAGTTTTAACGTCATAAAAGACCAGAAAGATCTCTACCTATCAAGAACTGACGCTACTGGACAAACTGTCAAGCAGTTCTTTCATCTACAACAAGTCAACTCACCTTTTGGATTCCTATTCTTGAATAGAGTTGAGAAAGATGGCATTGAGGTGCCTAAACGACTTTTTCCTTTGCAAAAGAACAGCTTGCTCTCAAAATGGTCCCAGATTAGATCCATAACTGAACAGGTAAACACCTATGAGTACACAAGCCAGGAAAGTCTTCAGTACATAATAAGCCAGCTCTGCAAAATGACTGAGGCACACGAGCTTCCTCATTTAACCTTCATTCTGTCACAGCTGCGGCTTGTGTTCAAACCTCCTGATGGTCGTCGATTTCATACCGACACTGATATTCGCAATGCAGCTTCACAACATATCACCCAGTGCATACAAAATGATTCGTCGATCTGGCTTAATCATTCTACCATCAACAAAAAAGATAAAAGAGGTGCTTTCTAGTAGTCTGCAGGACTCCAACCTCAAAACGTTATTCGACCAGCTTAAGCCGCAGCAGCGTTTGGTGAATCTAATGTTTGATGAAGTAAAGCTGATCGAGACATTGCGATTTTCTGGAGGACATGTTCTAGGATATGCTCAAAACGTTGCAGCGGGTAGTGACCATGAAATGCTTGCTTCACATGCTATGGTTGTTGAAGTTGCCTGCCATTTTGGTGGTCCACGCTATATTCTATGCGTTTTACCCTGCAAAAAGCTAGCTGCCAATAAGCTGAGTGAACTTCTTACTGAAGCTGCCTCAGCTGTAGTTGGTGCTGGCGGTACTGTGATTTCTTTGATATGTGACAATTGCAATACCAATCGCAGTGTTTATTCGAAACTTGGAGGACCTGGAAGTTGTCAAGTGCTATCCATTCAAGAGCAATCTATGTTCTTAGTGTACGACTACGTGCACATCTTCAAAAATGTTCGTAACAACTGGATTACTGTTGATGGCCAGGCACTCTCATTTCTTGTACATGGCAATGAGTACAAAGCTTACTGGAGTGATATTCGGAAGCTTTATGAGATCGACTGAGCTACTCCTATTCGCTTAACCAAGGTGACGCACACCGCTGTTTTCCCCAAACCCCTTCAACGCCAGAGCGTACCCTTAGTATGTCAGGTGTTCAATGACAAGACTGTCGCTGCCTTAAAGACCTTCAAGGATTCATTGGGCATCAGCGAAGGCACCATCATTCTCACCCAGACAATGAGTGAGTGGTTCAAGATGATGAATGTGAAAGACCGTTTTTCAGCTAGACATCTACGTGACGAATCCAGACAGCCTTGGACAGCAGACTGTACATCTTTCACTAAGTTGGAGGACGCCTGCCAAATTATATCGACCTGCACATGGCAAGGAGGTAGTGGTCGTAAGCTGAAGTTAACTAAGCAAACTGCTGAGGCATTCATTGTGTCTACACGTAATAATGTGGCTGCTGCCAAATTGCTTCTGGCAGAGAAAGACTATGACTACGTTCTTCCTGCTATATTCGCGGATGAAGCCTTGGAAAAGTTTTTCGGTCAAGCCAGGCAAAGAAGTGGTGGAAACTTCTACATTGATGTAGTTGACATTATGGCTGCAGCAAAAGTTACAAATTTGCAGACACTTCTAAAGCATGACATTATGCCAGAATCTTGTTCTCGTGTGCTTGATTGCGACAAGAATTGTACTTCTTCCATAAATCCAGATGAGCGAAGTGAACTCATTGACGAGATCACTCCTCAAAACACTCGGGAGCTCTTGAGGTCTGCTGATAACCTTAAGCATAAAGTTGTATATTTGGCTGGATACCTTGTTCATAAATATTGTAATAGCACTAGTATGGAGGATATCATGGATGATGAAGATGGTAACGAGGTGTCATCTGAGTTCTTAGATCATTTGAATGGAGGTGGACTGAGTGTGCCAACTATTTCAACTGTCTTTTTTGTACATAATGCCTATAATTTGCATGCCATGACTAAAATGCATTGCCGCTTTCATTTTGCTGAATTGCTATCTTTTGTAGATGCACCTTTAGCTACTAATAATGCAGCATGTACAACTTTAGCCAACATTCTATTGAAAGCTCAGGTTCTTAATGTAAGTGACAAAGAAAAGGCTGTGAGATGCCTCAGGAGGCAAGAAAAGCTCTCCATCTAGTGATGTTCATCTAATCAAATGTTAATGTCTTTGAGTTTTGTTGTGATGAGAAATACCGTTCTTTATTTCTTATTTTAGTGTTTCATTGTTTTAGGGCTTGTTTGGAATGTTTGAGTAATACAATATTTGACAATATATATTAAATTTGGACAGAACTACAGACCTGCCTCTTATTATAATCAGCCATCCCTCACCATCTATGAGTTACACACAAAAACGAGTAAAAATGACCAAAATTCACTATTTTGACCTAGAAATATGACCTTTTGACCTTGAAGATGATGAAGATGACCCCAGGTGGTGTTGAAAATGTCACTATTGAACTCACCGTCCTCAAAAACCCCCATTTTGACTCAGAGAACGTGTTTCTAGCCCTTCTTAGAAGTCATTTTAGTCCAGGACTCAAGTTAATCCTTCAGACTCAAGTTAAAAACCCCGATCAGGGGACGTTCCAGTCCTTTCTTGAAGGACGATATATGACAATATATATTAAATTCGGACAGCTCTGCAGACTTGCCTCATATTTTAATCAGCTATCTCTCACCATTTATGAGTTACACACAAAAAATTAGCAAAAATGACCAAAATTCACAAGTTTGACTTTGATAAATGACCTTTAGACCTTGAAGATGACCCTAGGTGGTGTTGTTACTATTGAACTCACCATCCTCAAAAACCCCCATTTTGATCCAGAGAACGTGTTTCTAGCCCTTCTAGAAGTCATTTTAGTCCAGACTCAAGTTAATCTTTCAGACTCAAGTTAAAAACCCCGAGCAGGGGACGTTCCAGTCCTTCCTTAAAGGAGTCTATGTGTAAACTATGTAATGGTATCTCAGAGGGTAAGTCCTCCAAAGAGTGAATGCATTGGCAAATGCGGGTCCAAGAGGGGAACCCATATCCATCCCTTAACATTTGCTTCTAGTATTTACCATTAAAATGTCTATATCCAACTCAGATAACTACATAAACGCCGTAAAAACTTTATATTTTAAATGAGCTCCATTGTTACCACCACAAGAAGGTTTTTGAAGTGAAACTCCACATTGAACTGGTTATGAAAAGATCAGAATTCTAAGATAAAATAGCTCCCGTTTTTAGTAAGATGGTCAGCCAATGGAAACGGTGAACATACTACCTTATAAATAGATGTATTCGATTAAGAAAAAATATATATATATCCTCAGCATTCGGCCTATGGATTGTAGGCAAGTCATTTAAAATTCCGAGAACTAGTGAACAAATAAAATGATAAGATTTTCATTCATTATATTTTAGTTTTAGGATAAGAATAAAAAATTTGTTTTTAGTTTTATTTGCATACTCTCGCTTATCCAAAATAACATTAACTTTACATTTGTTTTAGACAAGCACGAGTACATGATTAACAAAGAGATAATTTCCAATTTTATGTCGTAGTTTGTTAAACTTTTTTTAGCCCAAATCGTAACCATCTTCAAGATAGGAAATAGGATATATAGGTATATACGTTTAAGGAGTCTTGAAATAAGTCTATTATCACCTTGAATATATATTGAAAGGAAGTCTAATATTAATTGCTAAAATTATCAAAATAAAAAAAAAAAACAAGAGCATTCGGTGATTTCTGATCTACGCCAAAGGAGTCATCCATGGCCTGAGATCAATCTGCGTTGGAAATTTCGTCAAAATCCGTCAATTTCTTCTGACGTTAACTTTAAAATGAAGAATAAATCAAATCCGGATCTTGAATCCAGACACGGACCCGGATCATCTCCAAAATTTAATGGGGATTTCTGTTAATAAGGGAAGCGTCATTAGCATACTCTAGGTCAGCCAATTTCCTTTTACTAATCCAGTCCTATCCCTCTCCACCATCCCCAACAATTCTATGCATTACGAAATCCATGAAGAGGATAAACAACATAGGTGATAACAAATTCCCTTGGAGTACTCCAGTGTTCACTGGAAATTCATTTGATAGGACTCCACTGACATTAACTTTGCACTTGCTTTGCTCATGCACAGACTTGATCAAATTTACATATTTGGGAGGAACTCCATAATAACGCAGGACTCTCCACAAAATTGGCCGGTGCACACTTTCAAAGGATTTTCCATAGTCCACAAATGCCATCTTTCTCTGGTGAAAAATTTCGTCAAAATTACGTCGAGTAGTTTTGACGTAACCCAGTCCAAAGACAGACATACACACAAATAAATGAATAAACCGACTCGATTTTATAGCCTCTTTGGCAGAGGTAATAATGGCAAGTATTCTTTAGTTAATTAAAGAAGAACATATAAAAGAATCAATAATTTAGTTGAACACAGTGAATAGATAAAAATAATAACTGCTTAATAAAACACACAAATTACAATCAGTCAAAAGAATAATAAACAGTAAAAAGGAAAATAAATGCGATGGAGTTTCGAGCAACTATTTTCATTCCTGACAGTTGAACAACACAAAGGAATCAGAAAAACTGGCATTTCTAATTGACCTTGAATCAGCTATTTTCATCCGCGTAATGAAGCATAATTTGGTGTGGGATTTTATTTCGGTTATTCGCGCTACTAAGCGAACATTGGATCGTATATGAGGGGCTGACAGGTGGAAATATAAACGAAAATCCAGTGCGAATGGAAAACATATTCATGAAAATCTATGAATATGATGTATATCCTTTATTTTCTTTACTTAGAGAAGTCCAAGAAATTATTAAAAAACGATGTCAAACCATTTTTTCTTATTGAACCAAAACAAAATTTTTCAATATTCCATTTTATAAAAGAAGAAAAAAATAATCATGCACGTCGTATTTCAATGCTTAATTCCACGACGAAAACTTAGTATTGTTCATTCTATAGTATCTAAAGCTAAGTAATTAAAATCTTAGGGTGTTTTCCCATATAGTTTATTATCATTATCGACGGCGAGTCCTCTTACTATAGACAACGAATTATTAGTGGGCTATAGCTTATACATTTATCACCTATCATGAAACTTACGGATGAAGTACAGTTGAGAGCCATTACCAACATGATGTTTTCTTAATAGAATCTCACCAACTAGTGTGTTTGCTGAGAGAGAGAGAGAGAGAGAGAGAGAGAGAGAGAGAGAGAGAGAGAGAGAGAGAGAGAGAGAGAGTTCATCTCATTAGCCAGAGGATAAAACTTTTACGATAAACATCTTTTTATGTAGAATATAGTAACAATGATGAATTATACACAAGTGAAACTGCAAAATATATTGTCATACGATTAGAGTGAAGTAGAATGTGGTTTTTAGGAATTTGCTATATGCATATACCTCAACCCCTGTGAAATAATGATACTTTACCTTATGAAACTCGTGTGTATATTTCAGTGAATATATGCTAAAGCTAATAAGGTTAAACTCTTACCTTTGCCAAGCAGTCTATTGTACTCAGTTCACGAAGAAACGAAGGTAAACAAAATAAATATTTAAAAAACAAATGTTATAAAAAATGCAACGTATCTGTGTTATCATTTTTTATCAAAACATTCTTATAAACTCTGCCACATATGAAAAAACCTTCTGAACCAATATAATCACGAAGAATATATGAAAATAAACGGATTTAAAAGTATAAGCCTTAAACACAGCTCTCTTAATTCAGCGATAAAGAAAAAAAAACTTGTTTAAAACAATTATGGAGATATACATTTTTATTTACAAAGGTCAGAGAGAGAGAGAGAGAGAGAGAGAGAGAGAGAGAGAGAGAGAGAGAGAGAGAGAGAGAGAGAGAGAGAGAGATTGCTGTGTTAGTAGGTCTTATAATATTCATCACCTAATTCCCTGGTCTTGGTCTGGTTAATGGCTTGATGGAATCACCTTCAATTATGCGATGAGTAACATTCGTCATTTTGTACATTATTTAGTAACCTTTTTTTTTTCTTTTACATTTCTTTCGGCGACTACAGACTTGTCATAGAGAATGGTCTGAGGCGTAGACCATGTTTCTTGATATACACTGTAAATAATGAAACAGTCATAAAGTCTTTTTCTATGTATGTACACACACACTCACACACGCAAACACACGCACACAAACACATACTTTGAGTGGGATACAAAGTTGTATTAGCCAGGACCACCCTCAGTAGTACAGGTTATTTTGCTGTGAGCGATCAGACGAAAATCTCTCACCATCACCAAGCGTTGTGATGAAAAATAGGCCAAACCCCATACATGAATTTGCATATCTGAGGACCTTGTCCTGAAGTAGACTAGAAACAGCTGCAAGGGTTGTATATATATATATATATATATATATATATATATATATATATATATATATATATATATATATATATATATATATATATATATATAAATTATATATATATATATATATATATATATATATATATATATATATATATATATATATATATATCATATATATATATATATATATATAAATCATATATATATATATATATATATATATATATATATATATATATATATTTATATATATATATATATAAATATATATATATATATATATATATATATATATATATATATATATATATATATATATATATATATATAAATGAAGAGTGGTGATGTGACATGTAACAATCTTCGTAAATGGAAGCTTATATCAACGGTAACGAAACGAGGAATGCAAGGAGCAAACTGACGCTGCAATCAGAGGCCAATGAGCACAAACTCCTCGCTTGGCATGATCGAGACCACACATCACGAAACTATTCCCTCAGTAATGAGGAAATCAGGTTGTTGTTGCCTGGTGGTAGCGTCGTTGTCTGGTGATTGCCAGACTGAGGTTCCAGTTCCGTTCAAACTCATTAGTTCCTTTGGTCGCTGCAACCTCTTCATCGTTGTGAGCTAGGGATGGGGGCTTTGGGGGGGGGACCTATAGGTCTATCTGCTGACTCATCAGCAGCCAATGCCTGGCCCTCCTTGGTCGTAGCTTGAGTGGAGAGGGGTCTTGGGCGTTGATCATATGTATACAGTATATGGTCAGTCTCTAGGCCATTGTCCTGCTTGCTAGGGAAATGTCACTGCCCCTTGCCTGTGCCATTCACGACCGGCCTTTAAATCCTAAAATCAATTATTATAACAGAATCCCATTTAAATCAGCAACAAATTGAAATTGAAAAGATTTGAGAGATCGGTCACAGAAAGACTATGAGGATGAATCCTACGTTGCCTTGGTTTTAACGGATTATGGTTAATAATTGCATATTTTTGTAGTAGCCTATTGGAAACGTCCCTGCCTGGTGATTTTCAGGACTAGGGTTCGAGACCTGCTCAAGCTCCATAGTTTCATGTAGTGAGTGTAACCTTGCCATCTTTGTGAATTAAGGATACGGGGGTTTGGGGAACCCTACAGGTCTACCTGCTAAGTTATTAACAGCTATCGCCTGGCCCTCTCTGGTCCTAGCTTAGATGGAGAGGGGTCTCTGCCAATCATGAACGACCTTTAAAAATACATTGATTTTTTTTATTTCTGGTGATCCAGTTTACCTCCACAGAAACAAATAGATGGACCTAGTTTTAATGAATATCAAAAGATTTCATTTGTTATATATGCTACAGTATATCTTATGATGACACAAATAACACTATAACACATTGATTCTGTCTATTTCACCTGTTACAATTCGTTTCCTCTTTCCTCTTTCTAATTACTTATTACCCATTTGAGCTTTAGTTTTTTTCTACAAATTCGTTCAAGTTTGTTTATTTTTCATAGTACCTCCTTTTGAATTGACCTCAGCCACAGCTGCTCTCCTATTTTTATTTCCTTGGCCCCAAACTACCATAAGTCGTTAAAGTGGCTAATCCACTGGTCTTTATTCTTGAAATGGGTGTGCAAATGAATAACCAAAAATTATAATAGATTATAGAGAAAAGAGTAAAAAAATAGTATCAATGTTTGGTTCGAAACTGTATAATTGTTTTCATCCAAAAAAAAATGTATAATGTTTTTAAGAAATGATATGATGAATAATAAATGAGACAATTTACTTTTTATAAGCTAACAAGGTACATTAACTTACTATTACTTGTGTTCAATATTTTAACTTTTCATCAAAATGCTTATAATATAATATTTAAAAGATTTTAATTGAGTTGTTTTTTTTTTCAATTTTAATTTAGTGCTTACAGAACATCAAATATATTAAAAGACTTAATATTACTTGTGCAAAATATTATAAATTTTCATCGAAAGTCATATAATTATATCTAAAATATCTTAATTTATTTGCATTTATTACCATTATTAATTCAGTGCCTCCAGAACATTAAATATATTAAAAGACTTACTATCACTTGTGTTTAATATCAAGAAAAATTTCATCAAAACTCATATTAATATATTGAAAAGTTTCTAATTTATTTGTATTATTATCATTGATAACTCAGTACCTACAGAACATTATATATATTAGATAAAATTGCAATTCACCTGTGTTACCTGTGCTTATTATCAAAGATTTTCTTGAAAAGGTATATAAACATATTTAAAAGATTTTAATCTATTTGCATTTATCATCATTATTTAATTCAGTGCCAAGAGAACATTAAATATATTAAAAAACTTACTATTACTTGTGTTTAATATTAAAAAAATTTCATCAAAGGTCATATAAATATATTGAAAAGTTTTTTCATTCATTTGTATTTATTATCATCGTTAATCTAGTGCCTACAGAACATTAAACGTATTAAAAAAAAAGTCACTATTTCTTGTGTTTATTATTAAAAATATTCATCAAAAGACATAAATTTACTTAAAAGATTTAATTCTATTTGCATTTATTATCATTGTTAATTCAGTGCCTACAGAACATTAAATATATTAAAGAAAATAAGAATTCACCATTGTTACTTGTGCTTATTATTAAAAAATTTCCTCAAAAGTCATATTATTATATTGAAAAGTTTTTAATTTATTTGCATTTATTATCATCGTTAATCCAGTGCCCACTGAAAATTAGATATATTAAGAAAAATTCAAATTCACCAGTGTTAATTTCTCTTCACATTCTGCTGGCGTGTATCCTTAACATCCTTAACATCATCGGCTCAATGACATCTTGACAGCATGTAAACCCGACCGACGATCGATACCAGCTGATGTTAGCCTTGAACGAGTTCACCCGGTGCCAGATTTTACGCTTCTTCCACTACAGTCAGGCTGCAGTTACTCCGTTCGCTTCTTCTTCTCTTCTTCTTCTTCTTCTTCTTCTTCTTCTTCCTGTTATTATTATTATTATTATTATTATTATTATTATTATTATTATTATTATTATTATTATTAGCTAAGCTACAAACGTAGTTAGAAAAGCAAGATGCTATAAGCCCGCTCCAACAGGGAAAAATAGCCCAGAGAGGAAAGTAAATAGGGGAAATAAACAAACGATATTAAAAGTAATGAACAATTAATATAAAATATCTCAAAAACATTAACAACATTAAAACAGAAATTTCTGCCGGCTTTTAAAATAGGAATAATAATTATTAATTACATGATTTATTTCACGTGATCCAATCTTAATAAATTAATTATATAAACTCAGAAAACATAGCTTGCAGCAGATATTTTTTTTTATGTTGAACAAGCTGACATAAGTCATTTTACAGTTTGTATATGGAAGTTCTGTTTTAATGTTGTTACTGTTCTTAAAATACTTATTCTCATTGTCCATTACTTCATCTATTTATTTCCTTATTTTATTTCCTCATTGGGCTATTTTGTTAGAGTCCTTAGACTTGTAGCATCCTGCTTTTCCAACAAGGGTTGTATGTTAGCTAGTAATGATAATAATAATAATAATAATAATAATAATAATAATAATAATAATAATAATAATAATAATAATAAAAAGATTATTTTTTTCCGTTTTCTTAAAGTTAATAAATCTTTTGAATTATCTCGACCTTGACATGCACTCAAAAAAAAAAAAAAAAATAATTTCAACTTTTGTACCTCACTAACATATTTTCATTACATGTACCAGCCTCTTCCATGATTAATATTTAATCCAAACATAAATATTTCTATTTCTAGTCTTTTTCTTACTGCTTGTATTGCAAGGATTTTTTTTTTAATTTTAATTCCAACTAAAAAACGAGGTCATTAAAAAAGAAATTGGTGATAGTAAAGAAAATATTTTCTACATGATGCATACACTACGCATACTAGATTGCATTCATATCATCTTTATCTCAAGTCTTACTGATGTTTGATGCATAAATAAATGACAAATTCATGTATATTGGTAAAAGCGTAAGTATATTTTTATTCGCAAGGTATATATCTGAATTACTAGGTAAGTAATGATAGATATGGGGAGAGAGAGAGAGAGAGAGAGAGAGAGAGAGAGAGAGAGAGAGAGAGAGAGAGAGAGATTGCGGCTGGCAACTTTGATTTCTTTTAAGCAACTGTGAGATGGAAGAGCTAAAATATCTAAAGCTTGCAGGTTTTCGTGACATTTTTAGGTATTCACAGTATTTTCAAAGTTCACGATTACGCAACTAGCGTAGACTTCCCGTTTTGGTGAAGTCAATATCATCAATAAGATACATTAGGACTGAATATCATATATAAGAGTACAATCGGCCACTCTATACTATCTTATTTGTCTTTTTTCCCCTTAAGTTTTATAATGTATAAATTGAAGGTTCTATTTTAATCTTGTTAGTGTCATTGATATAATCTATTGAAACTGTTCATTACTTTTCTTATAGTTTATCTGTTTCCTTATTTCATTTCCTCACTGGGCTATTTTTCCTTGTTGGAGCCCTTGGGCTTATTGCAGCCTGCTTTTTAAAATAGGGCCGTAGCCTCGATAATAATAATAATAATAATAATAATAATAATAATAATAATAATAATAATGATAATAATAATAATAATAATTATAATAATAATAATACCAACAACAACAACAACAACAGCAACAATAATAATAATAATAATAATAATAATAATAATAATACCAACAACAACAACAACAACAACAATAACAATAATAATAATAATAATAATAATAATAATAATAATAACGGGTAGGAATGAATCATCTCCATAAAAAGTGCATATCACCCATGTCATATTCTAATTCAAGTCAGAATTAATGTCCTGGGAATGCGAGCTAAGTGTTCGAGGCCTATGCATAGAGCCATTTCTTCATTCTTATATTGCGGCGAGGATAAAAGAGAGAGAGAGAGAGAGAGAGAGAGAGAGAGAGAGAGAGAGAGAGAGAGAGGAGAGAGAGAGAGAGAGAGAGAGAGAGAGAGAGAACGTTTGAAAGAAGAGGAAGAAGACAAGATGTTATTATGCTCATTACACTCTTTCCCTTTTATCGTCTTGATGTCAGGGTGCGTCCTTTCTTCGAAGTCGGTGAAACGTAACCTATTCTCGAGACAGGTTTTTTTTTTTTTTTTTTTTTTTTTTGCGCAGTTTGTATCTCGTAGCTCGGTTTCTTTGGTCATGTTGTTTTATAGTATTTTGTAATTGATAATCACGAAGTGATGATAACAAGGTAGCATGGTAATAATAATAATAATAATAATAATAATGATAATAATAATAATAATAGGGAAGAAGAAGAAGAAGAAGAAGAAGAAAGAAAAACTAGCGAAAGGAAAAAACTCATATGTACTGTTATTTGGATAAACTTATACACACATAACGCATATATATACACACATACATATGTATATATATATATATATATATATATATATATATATATATATATATATATATATATATATATATATATATATATTTATTTATTTATATATATATTATATATTATTATATATATATATATATATATATATATATATATATATATATATATATGTGTGTGTGTGTGTGTGTGTGTGTGTGTGTGTGTGTGTATCAGAAAGAGAGAGAGAGAGAGAGAGAGAGAGAGAGAGAGAGAGAGAGAGAGAGAGACCTTGGTTGAATGTCCTATAAGGTATTCCGTAAATGTCACTTAAAACATGTAAGAATCACCATTTTATCAGGAATTCTCTTTCCATACAGACATTACCGACGCAAGTAGTTTGATAATGCCTACGACTTTTTAATATCTTATGGCGAGTGATGACGAAATTCAATAAATAAAAAACATGTAAATCAAAGAGTTTGGATTTAGAAACCAAAATAAAGAGTGATTTACGTCAGTAATATCAGCTAAAATATATCCGTTTTGATTGTCTAAAATGTTAGTAAGAGGAGAACTCTCTTAAAATACGGTAATGACTATTAATGATGATGTAAGAAATGGAAGTAGTTAAATAACATCATTTCGAAGACAAGTAATGGAAAGGGATATTATGTTAGTTATAAATAGGGTTAAGCAAAGGAGATATAAATAGTTCTACACGTGTGCAAGTGTATTACCATTGTTGGAATTTTTTTTTTTTTTTTTTTTGCTTATATTTACATATAGGCCTAATTGTAAAAGGGTGATACTGGGTTTTCACGGATGAAATAATTCATTTTTGAAATATTCAAATGAATCATTTGTATTGTAAGAAATAATTATGCGTTGATGTTTTGTCATGAAGTATCGTGAAAGAATAGAAAGATAAAGCTCAATGAAAGGGGGTTAGTCATGAAGAGATATCAAAGACCTTAATTAAAAAAAGAAAAACATTAATAAATTAACCTCTAGTCCCTTCAATTCCAATAGTGTGTACGCAATAAATACAGCATATTAGATATTTTAAAATCCATTTGAGTTTCCTGATTTAATTAAACATATCGGTTTTATAATCTTCATTTTCCATATATAGTGCAAGTAAGTACTTCAGAAGCATCCATCTAATTTCATCTCTGAAATTTCATTACGCTCCAAGAGGAAACATTGTCTCAATTTGTATCACAATTTGTCTGGCGATCTAATTTATCGCCCCCATTTCTACTGGTGTCAAGACCCATCCCACTCGTCTTTATCTGCTGAAGCATTACTCCTCTGGCCTCCAGCCTTTCCAGTGCACACGGCTACTTATCCCAGCCCCTATCTATCTACCTATTCCGAACGGCCGCTATTCCGAGCTCGCTGCTCCTAATATAACTTCGTTTGAGAGAAAACTCTCCGCTTGTCTCATCTCGCTCGACGTCAACTTCACCAGTACAGTCGTCAGATGGGGGAGACTACGAGGTCTTCCATGTTTACGTCGAGTAAAGGATATATCCAAGGATGTGTATTGTCTTTGTTACATGATTTGACGTGTTTATTCCTTAATATATTTGTTTGATAATATAATCACCGTTCCATTTTGCAATGTTTTATACTGTTATACTGGAGTCATTCTCCCAGAATTCGTTGTACTATTGAATCAACACACACACACACACACACCCACACCCACACACACACACACACACACACACACACACATATATATATATATATATATATATATATATATATATATATATATATATATATATATATATACATATATATGTATTAGAAATAATATTGCTTCATCTTTAAATGTATTGTACTTTAAACTTTAAACCGCATTGTGAAGATTTGACTCCCCTATTTCGTATTCAAACTATAAAACACTGAAAAGTCTTATTTCTGGGATAGTATAAAAGCTTAGCACGAAGTGTTTCCATGCTGTTCTCAGGATAAGATTTTGGAGGATATTTTCTAGGGGGCAAGATTCGTTAAACCTGTCAAAAAGTATCAGACAGGTTGAAAAATATTAAAATTACAATAGAACAAAAGCGCTAGAAATTTATTTCTAGAAATAAATTGAAATTTTTTTTCAATACTTACTTATCAGCGATTGATTGAAATATCCATTAATTATATATATGGAGGGTATTACTTTGGACAATCATCATTTACAGTACATATTAAAGCCATATGCCTTCATTATGAAACATACCTACACGCATCGTTCACGAGGCAGTTAAATCCCACTCATCGCATTTTTACCAGAGGTATTCCTCATAGTAATGTTCCCCTGTAGGTAATCTCGTTGTGAAATATCGCATAGCAAATTGGCCCTTTGGGAGTTGTTACTCTCTGAAAATGGATCTTTTCTGGGTCTGCCTCCTCATTGGAACTATTTACTTTACTTACTTTACTTTAAGGGCTGCTTATCTGGTCCTGTACAACAGGGGAACCCTACTCTCTACAGGACCTCAACGGTCGTTTTATTATGTCCATTCGGGAGCATTTAACATTTCCTTAATCTTTGCTATTTAGGGAGTCCTCAGAGAGCAACCAGGGTGAGAAGGAGCAAGGGAAGAATAGCCAATTAGAATTAAGGAAAATTTAATCCGGTGTCAATTACTTTTCCTTGTGGTATGGGAAGCTCAATTTATGATTTATGTGTAATTGGAAGAAACTTAGGTTAGTCTTAGTAAGTTATCCCTCTCTGTATGGGACTGGAATACTCAAGTCATGTGCAAAACTTTGTGATCTATGACTCATGAATAAGATCAACCGTAAAGAATCGTATTTCGATAATGAGTTTTTTTTTTTCAATTAATTAAAGGTCGATATATGGAAGAAGAAGAAGAAGAAGAAGAAGGAGAAGAAGAAGAAGAAGAAGGAAGGTTGTATATATTAAATTAAGGACGATGAAGAAGGAGAAGAAGAAGAAGAAGAAGAAGAGTTGTATATATTAGATTGAGGACAATGAAGAAGAAGAAGAAGAAGAAGAAAAGTTGCATATATTAAATTAAGGACGATGGAGAGGAAGAAGAACAAGAACAAGAAGAACAAGAAGAGTTGTATTTATTAGATTAAGGACGAAGAAGAAGAACAAGAAGAACAAGAAGAGTTGCATTTATTAGATTAAGGACGAAGAAGAAGAAGAAGAAGAAGAAGAAGAAGAAGAAGAAGAAGAAGAAGAAGAAGAAGAGTTGGGTATATTAGATAAAGGACGATGAATAAAGAATAATGATTATAAGGCAAGCGGTGATAGTGGTAATGATGATAAGCGGCAATCACAGCGTACACTCGCTCAAAATCAAGAAGACGAACTAGACTGTAGAGAGGGGAGGAAGATGAAAAGATTAAGATGCAGAAGGGAGAAGGAGAGTCCTCGAAACAGGGTCACGGGGTAGATGGAATAACTGAAAGATGCAGACAAGATGCATACACAGAGGGTATGGATGCGTAGAAAGCAAGATCCCTGCATAAAAGAAAATAGTTGAATGCGAAAAACAAAGAATAATTTCTTATTCATTTCTTTTTCAGTAACCTTTTGTAAGAAGAAAATCTTTTGAATTTTCTTTTGCTTTCTTTTGTTCCATGTTTTTTTCTGTGAACTGTTTAGCTAAAGAAAAAGTTTTTTATTGCATTTATTTTAAATTTTCTGTTATATTCTTGCTGCTTCTAGCAAGAAAAGAAAAGAAGCCCATGATTATTATTCCAAGAATTTTCTTATACAAGTTAGAGTTCAACGTTCAGTATTATTAATTTTCTTCAAATAGTTTAATGCGTATTTAACTTGACCTTTTATCTAGTTATTAGTCAAAAAAAAAAAAAAAGTTACTTTATAATGAAATGTTTACTTTAACACAGCTTGTATATAGGTGGAAGTCATTCAAACGCCTGTATTTTAGCACAAAATATATGTGTTTTTGAGATACATTGATCTATATATGTCAAAATCTTAAACCTAAAACGGATTTACCACAATGGAAAGTTAATGATTTTCGAGAATGTTGAGGAAATTTATTTTATTATTATGAAGTTTCCGTTTATAGAAAAGTAAAAGATATTTTGAGTATGAGTCGTCCATTATGGCAATAATTTTCTTATTCTAAACACGTTATTGCTCGGTGCATGAGGAGGGCGTGTGAAAAAAAAACCCAATGGCATATCTTTTCTTTCATTTGTTATGGAATGTACTTTACTTGGAGAGAGAGAGAGAGAGAGAGAGAGAGAGAGAGAGAGAGAGAGAGAGAGAGAGAGAGAGAGAGAGAGAGAGAGAGAGAGAGAGAGAGAGATAGTTTCAAAGTCGCATATTTTTTCTATCCTTTTTTTAAAATGTACTATACTGAGAGAGAGAGAGAGAGAGAGAGAGAGAGAGAGAGAGAGAGAGAGAGAGAGAGAGAGAGAGAGAGAGAGAGAGAGTAGTTTCAAAGTGGCATATTTTTTCTATCCTTTTTTTAAAATGTACTATACTGAGAGAGAGAGAGAGAGAGAGAGAGAGAGAGAGAGAGAGAGAGAGAGAGAGAGAGAGAGATGAGTTTTAAAGTATTGTAGACGTATTATATGAAAATATTTTTTTTATCTGAATAGCCCAATCATAACATAAAAAAAAAAAAATATTCCCCAACGGGAATTTCCATATGACCTTTATAATAAATTCAAGAAGAAAGAAGCAATAATTAAATCATAAACATACAACATGCAGTGGAAATTTAAAAAAAAAAAAGAAAAAAAAATCATAATTTGGAATAGGAGAATGTACTAAAGACTTTATATTCTGCGAAGATGAGTCTATATTTTACGGCTCTGCAATGGACCGTCTCTGCATTCTCATATTGCGGTAAAATGTGAAGGAAAATGGGAGAGCCGCTAGAAGGAAAGGAAGACAACTTGTTTTCGTCTCCTTTTCAATCCACTTTCCCTTTGTATGAGGACAGCAGGACACCTATACTCCCGCGGACACTTGAATGTGTGTGGAGCAATAAACAGAAATACGAATGTTGTTACTTTCTATATAGCTCTTTAATTGAATGTATTTCTGTTTGGAATATTTTGCATATGTAAATTGAGAATGTATTTCTGTTTGGAATATTTTGTATATGTAAATTGAATAAAGACATAGTTCTTTTTATAAGATAACAACAACAACAATAATAATAATAATAATAATAATAATAATAATAATAATAATAATAATAATAATAATAATAGTTTGTCAATCGCAAGGTATTTAAATTGAATTTTTCACATCGAATATTTGTATTTTGATGGTTTTGTATTTTACGAGTACACACACACACACATATATATATATATATATATATATATATATATATATATATATATATATATATATATATATAGTATATATATATATATATATATATATATATATATATATATTATATATATATATATATATATATATTCATATATATGTTTATATACATACATATATATATTTCTATATATATATATTTATATAGATAAATATATATATATATATATATATATATATATATATATATATATATATATGTATATATATATATATATATATATATATATATATATATATATATATATATATATATATATATATATATATATTTATATATATACATATATTTAGACATCCATATATATACATATATATATATATATATATATATATATATATATATATATATATATATATATATATATATATATATATATATATATATATATATATATATATATATATATTATTACTACCCAAGCTACAACACTAATTGGGAAAGCAAGATGCTATAAGCCCAAGGGCTCCAATAGGGAAAATAGCCCAGTGAGGAAAGGAAATAAGAAAATAAATAAATGAAGAGAACAAATTAACAATAAATCATTCTAAAAAAAGTAACAACGTCAAAACAGATATGTCATATATAAACTATTAACAACGTCAAAAACAAATATGTCACATATAAACTATAAAAAGTTTTGTTAGGATTCAACTTCATACCCCATAATTTGCACCATGCACTAATTTTAGCTAAATCTCTATTAAGGGATTCACCAACCCCAGATCTACATTCAGGGGATGGAATTGATGCAAAGAGAGTAGCATCATCTGCATATGCAACAAGCTTATTTTCTAGGCCAAACCACATGTCATGTGTATATAGTATGAAAAGTAATGGGCCAAGAACACTTCCCTGTGAAACACCGGATATCACATTCCTATACTCACTATGGTGCCCGTCAACAACAACTCTTTGAGATCTATTACTTAAAAAATCAAAGAAATGACCCACCCAATCCCAACTGTTTGAGTTTGAAAACAAGGGCCTCATGATTAACACGGTCAAAGGCAGCACTAAAATCAAGGCCAATCATACGAACTTCCTGACCACAATCAAGGGATTTCTGTACAGCATTGGAGATTGTAAGAAGGGAATCACATGCTCCAAGGCCTTTACGGAAACCAAATTGCAAACTAGGGAGTAGATGATTACCTTCAGCAAACCTTTTAAGACGTTCTGCCAGAAGACGTTAAAAAAACTTTAGATAATATGGAAGTTATGGAAATTGGGCGGTAATCAGTGGGACTTGAGGTACCACGAACACATTTACATAGAGGAGTAACGTTACCAATTCTCCAACAAGTGCTAAAAGCTCCTCTTCTTGCTAACTTGCGCAAAATAACAGATAACTTTGGAGCTAAGAAATCTGCTGTCTTTATAAAAAACAAAGGAAAAATACCATTTGGGTCTACACCTCCATAAGCATCAAGGTCCATCAACAGAGCTTTAATCTCACGAGATTGAAAAGCTAAACTAGTTAGTTTAGCCTCAGGAAAACAGGAATGAGGAAGTTCAAGTTTTTCATTACTCTGTATACAGTAAAAAACATCAGCCAAAAGGGTTGCCTTTTCCTTTGGACAGTGAGTGACGGAGCCATCTGGTTTAAATAAAGGAGGAACTGTTGCATCTACACCAAAGAGTACAGATTTAAGGGTAGACCACCATTTATGTTCCTGAGTTGTACCAGAAAGGGTTTCTTTTATGGTTAAATTGTACTCCCTTTCAGTTGAGGCATAAACTCTCTGAGCAAAAGCTCGAAGCTGAGCATAGTTGTTCTAGGTCAAATCAGATCTGTTACCCTTCCAAAGGTGATAGGCCTCCTGCTTCTCCAAATAAGCACGAGTACAATCATCATTGAACCACGGTTTGTCCTTCACTCGGTACCTTAGCACACGAGAAGGGATACACCTATCAATTATGTTGACTAGATTCTCATTCAAAGGGACAACAGGATCTACACTATTATATAATTGTGACCAATTCAAGTACAAAAGATCATGCAAAATCCCATTCCAGTCTGCTTGGGATTTCATATAAACTTTACAAGAATATGATATATCAGGGACAGGCTACTCAGTCTTCAATAATAATGAAATCAAGGCATGATCAGATGTCCCGACTGGAGAACCAACCTTATTAGTTATAACGCCAGGGGAGTCAGTGTATACGAGGTCCAAGCAATTAACAGACCTGTGAGTAGCTTCACTTATGATTTGCTCACAGCCTGATTCAGAGGCAAAGTCTAAAGCTCTTAAGCCATGTCGATCGGTGGGAGAGATAGAACTTAACCACTCCCTATGGTGAGCATTAAAATCACCAACAAAGACAAAAGAAGCCTTTCTATCATCTTCTTGTATCTTAACCATAATGGTAAGAAGACAATCGAAGATAGAATCATCCATGTCTGGATTCCGGTAGATCGAACACAAGTAAAAGTTGTTATGCCTGCCACAAACTTTTATTACCTGAATCTCATGACATCCACATTGATAGCAGGACTTATGAGAAGCAGGGTACTCGGTCCTAATATACACCGCCATTCCCCTGGCCCTAGGGATGGCATCACGTTTCAACATTATTGGCTTCTTAAAACCAGTTATAAGGAGCTCAGAGGAGTGCCTCATATCTGAAACCAAAGTTTATGAGCACAAAAGAATATCATACTGTCTGGACGCAACTGTAAGGTCTTGGATATTTGCATGAAGACCACGAATATTGCAATACAGAAAACGATATTGACGAAATCTAGGACGTACTGGTCCTGGATTTCGCTCAATGTCTCCAAACAGCATAAGAATTAATAGAAATAAAAAATAGACAGCATACTTAAAAACTAGATTGACAAGAATTATAACAAAAACAATATGTATAGAAGTGATTGATGATACCCATAGACTATAGTAAAAAGTCGGAAAAACTGGTCAACATGGAGGAGCCGATACACCAAGCAAGGCTAAATACCCTCCAGGATAGCCACTTCAACTGAAGGGAGAACAGTAAGGATGGTTTTGAGAAGAAAAAGAGTCAGAAAAAGGAAAAGACAACCTCTTGATAAACCACCAGGCATCCATGGCCCTTCTATTAAGCCTGCCCAACACACCATTTCATAAAAACAAGAGGAAGAAAAAAAAATAATAATAAGATAGAATAGTACGCCCGAGTGTACCCTCAAGCAAGAGAACTCTAACCCAAGACAGTGGAAGACCATGGTACAGAGGCTATGGCACTACCCAAGACTAGAGAACAATGGTTTAATTTTGGAGTGTCCTTCTTCTAGAAGAGCTGCTTATCATAGCTAAAGAGTCTCTTTTATCCTTACCAAGAGGAAAGTACACTGAACAAATTGCAGTACAGTAATTAACCCCTTGGGTGAAGAAGTGTTAAGTATCTCATTGTTGTCAGATGTATGAAGAAAGACGAGAATATGTAAAGAATAGGCCAGACTATTCTGTGTAAGTGTAGGCAAAGAAAAAATAAGCCGTGACCAGAGAGAGGGATCCAATGCATTACTGTCTGGCCAGTCAAAGGAACCAATACCTCTCTAGTGGTAGTATACATGGAAAGAGATAACACTAAAAGCTGATGTGCTTGCTCTATGGCTTTCCAAAAGATTCAGGAGGCTTATGTGCTTATGGTGTGTATTATCTATAGCCTATGTACTAACACCTTTCAATCATCTTTAACGTCACTGTTCGAACTACAGGAGCAATTCATACATGTGCGTTCATTGGTATTACTTTTTCCTTTTTTTTTCTTTTTTTTTAATGATGGTTAGTTTTTATTTGCGTCGCTTGAGCTTTAATCGAAAAAAAAATAAGTAATTTTATCATTAACACGTATTGAAATTTGTTGGAAAACAGCATAAACATTTTCACCGAGTATACGAGCAACATGCATGGGGTCATATCAAGAATAGTCGCCTCTTGCAAGTAAATTATTATTGCAGGTCCACACTCAGTTAACGTTTTGAGCCAGAAACGTTGCTTTAAAATGTATTCTCTTCGTGTCATGCAATTTTAGTAGAAATGGGAGTACCTTTGAAGCCAGCGTTTACCTAACTTAATGAAGACTCACCGTTAAAAAATGACTCCTTTATTTCTGCCCAAAATATAGCTCTTTGATATCTGCGGTTATAAAAAGATCTCGAAATATTCACTATATATATATATATATATATATATATATATATATATATATATATATATATATATATATATATATATATATATATATATATTTAAATATATATATATTATTTTTTTTAAATAATCACATATTTTTCAAATATAAAACAAAACAAGTTTGATGTCTATTCTATTTATTTAGGAAATAGAAAATTCAAAATGATGTTCAACTGTTATTTTGGTTCTTATCACTACATCTGAAAAATATGATAAATGTTCATTTCAGGCTGAATTATTCATGAATTTAAAAGCACCAGACTTCTCCACGTTAGGTGAAATGACATGGTGGAAGAGTGTGCAACATGGTATGCGTGTGTAAGTTTATCTCTTGCGTGACCATAAAGTCTCTCTGTTGCTAAGAGAACTTGCGAAGAGTGGGAAATATTTGCAGATGTTCATATATGTGATTTTTAGCTGTAACGAATTATCCCAAGTCAAGTTTTGTTTTATCTACATGTAAATAGGAAGTTTAACAAATAGACATAAATGTCATAGTGATTACTTATTTAATTAACTAATTTTGAAACTATGAAAAATATCTTTTTGGGAATAAAAAAAATGTGCTATGAAAATTGGTTTTCTTATTCATAATGAATCGTTCATGGATTATACATTATAGATTTATTATTTTTATTTGGGGGGGGTGTAAATATTTTAATGATATATTCACGACTTAAAGTCAATACTTGTTTATTTCTTCATTCAATTGATTCTTCAAAACAATAGCATAGCACCTATACTAAAAATATAATTGTTTTCATGGTTTGAAAGCAGATTATATAAAAGAAATATATCATTTTAGGCATTTAATCTTACTTGATTGGTCTTATATACTATTCTATTAAGTATATAAACATAGCCAATTATTAATTATTAGCATCGTATAAACAATTGTACAAAAATATAGTGTACAAAATCATAGTTATTTCTGAACAATATATATATATATATATATATATATATATATATATATATATATATATATATATATATATATATATATATATATATATATATATATATATATATATATATATATATATATATATATACATATGTATATATATACATATGTATACATATACATATATATGTATATATATTGGTGTGCTACTGTCTTAAGCACACATTTGAGTATGAGTTGTTTTCAGATGTATTTAAATGGTTTATTGAACACATCTTGGTGGTTTTTAAGTTTTATTGTATATAAACAACTGAGTTAAACATCTCCATCACTGGAGGAAGCTGTGTTGGTCCACATGACCAATTCTGGTGAAGTTTAGATAAGAACTGACTAAACTATCGATATCACAGATATCGTATGCTTGGTTTACTTTAGACACGTGACGGAATCGGAAGACACCTGCATCCGGTGACGTCACAAACTTTCACACGAAGAGTTAATGTGTTGACACTAAGAAAGAATGACAACTTAGCATCTTACATCCTGTACACAATTTGAGTTGACCATAGCAAATCTCACGGCCAGCTCTTCCAACCAACATGACATATTACGTCATTTGTTTTAAACATGTAATATTACTATTCTAAATATTACATAAGCTCGGCCAGCTATCTCAATTTTTTTACAAAAATTTAACAACAAGCCGAAACATGGTTATTAGGTGTGACTGGACATACGTATCATTCATTGTCCAAAACTAGCTATATCCAACTGAGGACGAATGTCCAAATAGGCACATCAAAACTAATAACAATAATGCATACAAAAAAGATATTACCAAAGCAAAAAGAAAAATGCATGATAAAACCAAGATCATATATATGGTACATTGCTAGCAAATGATTACATGGTACCAAAAAACAAAACAAATTCTGACTTACAAATGATTCGGTAACTCGATAAAGAATAATTGTTACCTTTGTCAGAAACAAGATACTCAATTTTTAGTGCACAAATACGAATTCCTGGTACGTACACGTACCACGGTTTCGTACATATATATATATATATATATATATATATATATATATATATATATTTATATATAGGGCTGATACATTTTATTAGATGCCCATAGATTCTGTTATATATCTTATATTTTTTTTTTTTTTTTTTTTTTCTCTTTTCTTTTTTAACATTCCGGCTTATATATTTTTATTAGGTGCCGAGAGAAAAAAATGATTTATATCCTTTTTTATTTTATTTACTTTTTTAAATGTTTTTTTTTTTTTAAATGTATTTTTAACAATGCAAATGTAGAGAATTTCTTTAATTACATATTACTAGCGTACTAGTCAGCTTTTCATACAAACATCATCCTGACAAATTACTCCCTTAGCGAATGAGGTGGCCACTCATACAGCTTTGAACTGGATTAAATAGGGGGTATTGTCAGGGCTATGCAACTCATTCCTTTGTAGCTGCTTGCTGTGCCGTAACCTACGCCAAACAAGGATGTTCACGGCGATAAATATCATCACCGTGAAACACAAACTAGCCAGTATTATGGGGTGAAGAATCTCTTTGTAAGTCGGCGACAGGTGGTCCTTTTCGGTAAGTTTCATTAAGTGTTTCGCCACACTTCCTTTATAGGGGAGAGGAAGTGCGGGCGTTGTAGAGGTCCACGTGAAGTTCGCGAAGTAAGCTCGTTCTCTGATGATTGTCCGTAGGCCAGTCACCATGGAATTCGGGGAAGTCCCGATACAGCCATCTGCTGCGACGAAAATGTGGTTGAATGATGTGGATCCGTCAGGGCATGATACATTGAAGCCGTCCTTGTCGTATCGTATCCACGAGCCATTATTTAGTCTGCAATTGAATTCTTTATTGTCAAAGGGATAAAGCTTATCCAGACAATTTTCACTTGTATGGGAGAGAGCACCGTCTAGCACTATACCTAACTCGCATGAATCCATCAAGTTTTTACGGAATTCAAATGAGTCAGCTGTACATATTTTTCTATCCATTGCGTCTGAACAGTGAGTTAATTGATTTAAGTCTTTAATGACCGTATATGTTTCCTTGTCTGGGGAAATCAATACGTGTCCTGTCAAACTGGATATTACTGGATTTGAGTGATTCGTCATGAAAGTCGGAAATGGTGATATCCTGTAAGATTGCCAGGCATCAGAAGAATCAAAGGGAATTGTAATCCTAATCTTGTTATTATCTACGTTTACTGTAATTAGGCTGTAATAAAATTCTAACCTATGTTCGTCTAACAAAGGAACATAGCCTAGTTTATCCCTAGTGTTCTCCAGAACTAATTTTAAGTAACGTATAGGCAACAAATGGGGCGACAATACACCTTTAGTTGCTAACGTGATAGCTTCTACATAATCCTTGGATTTCTCAATGAAATGTGCAATTCTGTTATGTATGTGATCTATCTTTGAATCATAATACGTTAATGTTGCTAACAAATCCTGTACTTCCATAATTTGAACGATATTATCTGAATGTTCATTTAACAAATCCATAATTTTATTGATTGAAGCTAACTGATCCCTTAGTTCTGACATAATCAATTCATCTTTATGAGTCAAGAACTCAATTTTCTTATTTTGATTACTAATTTTAAGACGATTGGAAAGTCCTAAACCTAAACTTGCAACAGACCCAAAGATGCTTAATGCAGCATAAATGAACGGATTCCGTCTTTCTTTTTGTTCGTGTCCTACAGTCCACATCAAAAGGTCATAAGCCAAAGATCCTGTCTCTCCAGTCTTATTTTTTAAGTCATCAGATAGCATCTCTGCAACTTTTAATGTTGATCCAAGCAAACTCTTAGTAGTCAAATGAAAATGTCTCCTATGCAACTCATCCAATGATGCAGAAAACCTTGAAATGGCGGTTCTTAAGCTAGTGACATCATTCTCTTGAAGAAAAATTGCTTGCATATGCACTTCGACAATTACGTTGGTTGATGTAATAAAAATGTCTTCTTGTCTTTCAACTATATTGCCATATTTAAAATATATATTCTTAGTCTTAGAACTCATCCCATACGAAAAAAATGTCTGAGCGAACAATATCACTCCCAACAACAAAAAATTCATCTTGGAAACCTGTAACGAGAAAAAATATATGTAATTACTCCTGTATTAAAAAGAAAACTTTTTAGTTACAAAAATTAAAATTTTTCCTCACTTCTTTTTAATTTCTTATGTGAGACAATGGTACTATTCTCTCATCCGTGGGTTGGGCTACGTTTTGAATTCTAAACCTATTGGCCGTTAATGTTTCCAAAATGTTAAATGGGCCTTCAAACTTAGGTGTTAGTTTATAGTTGAGCCCTTTTCTGACATTGATTTGAATATAGATGTTATCACCCACGGTATATGTTTTAGTTGGTTTCGCTATTTTATCATGATTCCTTTTCATTATGATTTGTGATTCTTCTAAATTCTTTCGAAGGATATCATATCGACTTATACTTGCATTTATACATTCTTTTAAAGGATTTGATAGATTAGTTGTAGGCGTTAATACATGGAAAGGTGTTCTAACTGGGGTACCATACAATGCTTCATGCGGTGACATTTTAATTGATATATGATATGAATGATTCAGAGTACTCAGTGCCGCCGGTATTGCAATATCCCAGTTGGGGTCTGATCCCCCTAGTGTTCCCCTTAATATATTTAATATCTTCCTATTTGCTCTTTCCACTAGCCCATTCGACTCTGGGTGATATATCATGGTATTAACCTTCTTTATGTTGAGGAATTCACACAATGAGATAAGAAAGTGATTATTAAATTCACCACCCGAGTCTGAGATTATCATGTGTGGAATTCCATGTTTACAAATGTAACACTCGTAAAACTTCCTAGCGCATTCAATCGCAGTTTTAGTTTTAAGCGCTATTAGTTCTGTATATCGAGTTAAAGCATCTATAATCACTAAGAGGTGCTTATTCCCTCTGTCTGACTCGTAAAATCCTGTTAACAAATCTAAATGTATTCTTTCAAAGGGTTGATTGGGAACAGGATAAGCTCCTAAGCTAACAGGTGTTTTCGTATGCCCTTTGTTTTCCTGACATGTGCGACAATTAGCTATGTGTCTTTTTATATCTGTAAGCATTGTATGCCAATAAAACAATGATTTGGCTTTCTGTGACATTAATGAGAACCCAGGGTGTCCATGTAATGGATTTGAATGCAACCAATTCAGGACAGTGGAAACAAGTGAGTTTGGTACTACTACCTGGTCGTTAGTTACATGTGGTGTATTGCGGGTTTTCCTTGTCACAGTCCTACACAGAATATTATCTTTGATTACATAATTCTGCTGCTTATACTTTATATATTCTTTTTCTTTATGATTGCCTTTCAAAGCATTTGTAATTGTTTCTATTTTCTGATCTTTTCTTTGCTCAGTCTGTAACAATTCAGCACTCCAGCCTAAATCTTCTTGTTCAGATATTGTTTTTACAATAGGCATGGATGTTGATATATCTATTAATTCAGCTAAAGACTCCGTACAAGATGACACGGGGTTGCGTGATAATGCATCCGCAATGATATTTGCTTTCCCAGGTAAATACCCGATTCTTGCGCCAAAATCTTGAATGATTAAATGCCACCGAGTTCGTTTAGGGCTGTGATTGAAGCCTTTAAAGAACTCTGTTAGTGGTTTATGGTCAGTAAGAACCTTAACGGGATAACCGTAAATTATGAACTTAAAATGCACTAGCGAATTAACAATAGCTAGTCCTTCCTTGTCTATTACTGCATACTTACTTTTGGAAGTTCTCAATTTTCGAGAATAGAAAGCTATCGGGAAAAACTGTTTATCATATTGCTGAAGCAATACCCCTCCTACTCCTAAGTCTGAGGCATCTGTTGCAATGAAGAATTCCTTACCGAAGTCAGGAAATTTTAAGATAGGAGAACTACACAGTTCATCTTTCAAAGTATTAAACGCCTGTTGATGTTGCTCAGACCATATGAAATCTACGCCCTTCTTCGTAAGATCAGTTAAAGGAGCGGCTATTATTGAATAGTTGCGTATAAAACGCCTGTAATATCCACTACAACCCAGAAATTGCTGTATTCCCTTGACATTAGTAGGTATGGGAAAATTACGTATAGCCGACACCTTATCATGGACTACTTTAAGACCTTGGCTTGACACCATGAAACCCAAATATATCAATTCTGTTTTGAAAAATTCACACTTACTAATCTTTACCCTTAAGTTATGTTGTCTTAATCTCTGTAGTACTAGTTCTAACTTACGTAGATGTTCCTCTAAGGTGTTGGAAAAGATTACAAGATCATCCATATAGGCATGCAATATATCCCCTAACAAGTCTCCAAACACTATGTTAATCATTCTTGTAAATGTTATAGGAGCACAACGTAAACCAAAAGGCATCCGTAAAAATTCATAATGTCCCCTGGCTGTGCTGAAGGCTGTGTATGGGATACTATCTTCTTCTAATGATATCTGGTGAAAGCCTTTAAGTAAGTCCAAACTGGTAAAATATTTATTCTGACCTAATAAAGACAAAATATCGTCAGTACATGGCACTGGGAATCGATCAGGGATCGTTTCCTCGTTTAGACGACGAAAGTCGACGCAGATACGCCATGTTCGATCTTTTTTCGGTACAACTATTAAAGGAAAATTATAAGGGCTATTTGATTTTCTAATGACTCCTTCCTCTAACATTTTACCTACTTCATCATTTATTTCATTCTGGAATTTCATAGGGAGTCTGTACGAGGGTACATATATAATTTTCTGTTTGTCTTTTAACCTTATTTGATGCTCGATCACATCTGTTTTTCCTAAGGATCCATCCGTAGTGGAAAAGACATCTGTATATTTATTTAAAAGTTCAAAAATTTTCTGCTGAATTTCTTCGTCTTGAATGTCCTTACTGATTTTATTTTTAATAGATCGTAAAAGGGATTCATCCGCAACTGATTGAGAGTGATTGATTTCAGCAACGGTAAGAATACGATGTTTATAAACTTCTACATCCAAGATATGTTGATTTTTGTGAATTACTAAAGTGTTATTTAAATGATTACAGACTTCGATATTACATTGCTGATGTGAGCCTACTGTATAAATAGCTTGTGTGACAGACAATCCGTTGGTTTTCAAAGTATCGGAAAGGATTAATATTTCAGATCCCGGTAGTGTTTTCTTTATTTGCACTATTAAATTCGAAGGTATGTTTGGTTCGATATATTGCGTGCAAGATGATATTACGGGTGAACGAGAATTCTGCTGGGTCGCGTGTATTATTTCTTTACTAGTGAGACAAGTTATTGGTTCTTCAACGTACGTTACGGTTACATTTGTCGTCTCCTTTTTATCCAAAACTGACTTTAAAGTATTAGAAGACTTATAGAATTTCCCTTTGATATACACGCCGTGCTTTGCAGGAGCTAAGATAATGTTTTGATTTCCCATAGATGGGTATCCTATAATTACAGCTGGATACATATTAATGTTTTTCACAACAACAAATGTATCGGCAAACGTGCGATTACCGACTCTGAACTGAATATGAGTTATGCCTATGACGTTTAATTCATTATTTCCTATACCTGAAAGTCTGATTCCTGATTTTTCAATCGGAAAGTTCGAAAACAACAAATGATGCGTCTTCAAATCCATAATATTACGTGGACTACCAGAGTCAAAAAATAACGTAAAGGATTTGTGTTCTAAATTTACAGCATATAAGGTTGGCCGTAACTCATTTTGGCTTATTATTGTATGAATTCGTTGCAAATCTACGGGAACATGCACTGTTTTACTTAATTCGGCTGTGTGTTTCATAGGAAAATCTATTGTCTCACAATTATCTGATAAAACATTAAATTGATTATTCAATACTATTGATGTTGACATAAATGACCTTGACCCAACATCACTCTCTTCCCCTCTAGAGTTAACTATGTGGTATTTGCTTTGCTCTGCACATTCTGAAAATTAGGCTGACTTTGCGAGGTCTGGTTTGACGGCCCAGGCTCAGCGATATTTGAAGAAGCGTTTGTTTGTTTCGGACTCTGAACTGCATTGACATTTTGTTGTTTCTTCTTATTGTTAAAATGAGGATTTTTCTTTTTATTTCCATATGGAACTGACTGTGGAATTGACTGTGTATTTCTAGGATATTGTTGTGTCTTACGCGCGTAACATTGACTATAAGAATGTGATCCTGTGTTGTGAACTGAACAAAATTTCGTTCTACAGTCTGGGCTTATGTGACCTTGACGTTTGCAGTTGTAACACGTCACTCCCGCTACTGGATTGTTAATTACGTTCACTGTTTGTGGTTTTGTTTCATTCTTAGCAAAAACTTGAGTTAACACGGGATCGAGATCTGGACACTTGGACATGTGCTTCTTTATCTGTTTATAGACATCCAATTCCGTACTTGCAGGCATTAACTTCTTATCAAAGCACCGCACTAAAGCTTCAGGCAACATAAGTGTCATGCAAGTTAAATACATTAATCGTAAAAAATCTTTCACGGAGATATTATCGTTAGTAACCCAAGTGGAATTACCTAAAATGTCCTGATATTCGTTAAGCCTATCAGCTATGAGAGCTGCTCTCTCAACAACATTAAGCCGATTCATAGTGGCTTGATTAAGTGTATTTCGTAACGTTAACACTACATCCAAAGCTTCCTCACACCCATAGATCGCGCGTAACCTAACTTTGAAATCATCCCAAGTAACTGCTTCCTGAAATGAAACACCTCTTAAATACGCACTCGCATCCCCCTTAGAAAAATCTATAAAACTTTTAGCTTCTTGTAATTGTACAAAAGGATCTACGATTTGTTTGGCATTTAAATGGGCATCAACGGATGAAATCCATGACTCCACATTTTGTGGCAAGAACCCGTTGACACGGCCTTGAAAAGGAAGGATTGCTGACCTGGCATTTACAAGCGTCACAATTGGAGGAGGATTAGCCTGGCCTACACCACTAGGTCCAGGGGTAGGGCTGACAGGAGGAGCCATGACTGCTGTATTCTTTTTTTTTCTATCTCTTTGACCCCTTTCAATCCTATCAAAATATCTATATGAGTACAGACGCCCACTGCGTAAACGCATATGTATAATAAAATTCCCCCAACAATGTTACTAATCCCAATACATTTCCCCCCAAGAGTTTATGAAAGAAAAAGGAATTAGCACAAAGAAAGAAAAATTCTAAATGAGAATTCGGAGTTTCTTATAACAAAGTTTAGGAATTCACTCACCCCAGTAATAATTGACTAACGACTTGTGATAACTACACTTCACTGCACAAACTGAAATGAATACAAAATCTCTGTACTTAGCTTATATATGAAGTCGAGTCGTCTCTCTCTCTCTCTCTCTTGATGTTTTGTTAGCGATGTCTCGTTCTAGTTTCTTGTAGAATGTAGGTCTTCCTGGATATGTTTTGCAATAGTTGAATGCCAGTCCTTGGGTTTCCTAGGATGTTGATTGAAGATTCTATTTGTATACTAACATATGTTGGTGTTAGCATTTTCGTTGGACTTAGTCAAAATTGTAGATTCTTGTAGATAGTTTTATTTTGAAGTCTTGAAGATCATTCTCTGGTTTCACAGCTTTTATGTTGAAGTCTTGAAGATATATCTCTGGTTTTACAGCTATTTATTTTGAAGTCTTGAAGATATTTCTCTAATTCTTAGAGTTTAACCGCTGTCTTTGAGTTTAATCGCTGTCTTTGAGTTTAATCGCTGCCACCATTTATTGGTGTGCTACTGTCTTAAGCACACATTTGAGTATGAGTTGTTTTCAGATGTATTTAAATGGTTTATTGAACACATCTTGGTGGTTTTTAAGTTTTATTGTATATAAACAACTGAGTTAAACATCTCCATCACTGGAGGAAGCTGTGTTGGTCCACATGACCAATTCTGGTGAAGTTTAGATAAGAACTGACTAAACTATCGATATCACAGATATCGTATGCTTGGTTTACTTTAGACACGTGACGGAATCGGAAGACACCTGCATCCGGTGACGTCACAAACTTTCACACGAAGAGTTAATGTGTTGACACTAAGAAAGAATGACAACTTAGCATCTTACATCCTGTACACAATTTGAGTTGACCATAGCAAATCTCACGGCCAGCTCTTCCAACCAACATGACATATTACGTCATTTGTTTTAAACATGTAATATTACTATTCTAAATATTACATATATATACATACATACATATATATATATATATATATATATATATATATATATATATATATATATATATATATATATATATATATATATATATATATTATATATATATACATATATACAGTATATGTATATATATATATATATACATATATATACTGTATATATACATATATATATATATATATATATATATATATATATATATATATATATATATATATATATATATATATGTATATATATATATATATATATATATATATATATATATATATATATATATATATATATATATATATACTGTATATATACATTATTTCATAACCCATCAAAACGTATACAGCAAAACAAACGTTTTATTATGACATAATTTATCTGGAAATTTTCTGCAAACGTGTAGTTATTTCTCTGATGATAAAGCGTAGAAAATAAGTATGGAATAATAATGATTAAAAACACAAATAAGAAAAAGAAATGTAAAACAATTAAGATTTTTCATCGATAAACGAACCTGTGGCTGTAACGTTTTAATCAACAATACTGGATCTCTTATTAACTTTTATTAATTATATACTACACACAATATTACAATTATGTTACTAGAAGTATTCAGGCCTTTGGCGGTCGATATTCTGTTGCTTGACACCAGAGCTATTGCTATCCCCTTTATGTCAAGATGCAATGAATAATGTACAAATATAATACAATATTTGTTAGGATAACTCTCTTTTTATTGTTACAGTTTTGGTGTTTCATTGATAAACTTGTTTATTAACTGTCTGGTCTAAAATTACCTCTAATGTAATATCAATTACATATTCAAAAACATCGTGAAGATCATTTGATATATCTCAATAAATTTTTTAGTAAGTATTTCTTATTTCAGTACAGTAATGCAAATTACTTGAACTATGATACAAAAATATTAAAATTCTAGTTTTTATACATACTGATTGGACAAATTTTAGTCTTCCGATAAAATTTGTCCAATCAGTATGTATAAAAACTAGATTCGTGACTGGGCTTTCTTGAAATATATCCAGAAAAATGCTTAATCAAACTTGATTCATTCATATTCACAGATTTAACTCTGGCTATTTTCCATTTTAAAAATTCAAATTTATAGTCTGCAGCGCTACGCTCAATACAGATATCATCATAAGGTTTCAAGAATTAGATTCAAGTAAATACATAATTGGTGTTAAAGCGGCTTTGCTATTGACTGGTGTAGTTTTGAACCTAGCAGAAGTAAATTATACATATGGCATTTAATCATTTGTGTATTATTTAGAATTTCTTTATTTTATTGATAACTAAAACCCTGGATTTAATATAGAATCTGTAAAATTCTCGATCGGTGAATATTTCTTAGTAATTTATATTGCTTATTTTATGGTTCGTTCTTCATTTTAAACTTTTTATATTTCAACAAATACTATTTCAAATAAATAATTGTGTAATCGCAATCGAACTCACCAATAAATAACAATAGATGAAATCTGCAAACAAAATATATTTAAGAAGAAATATTTACGTATAAGAACGAAATATAGATAAAATGTCATGTATATACAATTGTAAATAAAAACTATAAAAATCAAAATAAACCCCGAACTGATAATTTTTCATCTCGACATCCCCTTCAGCGGAATGTAGATGCCTTCCTTTCAATTTCTCTCTTTCCTTTGAACTTGTTGACATGCTCGCAGCTTTTTCATTTAACTAAATGGGAAAGATCTGTTGCTTGCGTGCAAGAAAAAAAGTCTTGGCATCATTGCAAACACGAGGAGCAGGTGAATAAAAAAAACAAGTTTCTTTATGAAATAGATATATTTTTTCTCCTCCCCCCCCCCCTTCCGTGGGTGTCTTCATTTCAATGGAGAGCCAGAGAGATCTCGACAACAAGAAATGTAAGGAGGCTAAAATAAATGCATGCAAAGAATTTCCAATGTATGTGTAGTTAGATGAGTGTACGTGTTTTGATGAAATGATATTACAAATA